>NW_025950363.1:1082500-1287500 GCF_021028975.2 Sphaerodactylus townsendi
ACAGGGCTTTTTAAAAAAGGTTCATTCTTGGCTTTTGACAGGAGAGCAACCCGGAAGTGGGGGCAGTCAAGGGTGCAAGCCGTGAGTCAGGCAGAGGGACATGTCTTCATGTGTGTGTTTTTGTTTGTTTATTATATTTATACCCTGCCCTACCCCCAAAGGGCTCAGGGTGGTTTACAATGGCATAAAGCCTAAAATCATACATAAAATTAATTTAAAAAACCCTAAAAATAACAATCACTTACGGTTTGCGGCGTGCTACTCTCAGCACGAGCGATTTCCGCCGCGGGGTTGTGTTCCCCACTGAAGGTGCCGTTTCTTCAGCATCAGAAATGACACGCGCTGAGGGGACGTGAGAGCGCAGAGTCGGGGCCGCTGTGTTGTTGCTGCCTGGACTCGTGGGGAGCGCCGCTGGACCATGCGCTATTTGGGGAGAGTAGCGCGCAGCAAACGGTAAGTGGGGAAAGGGCCGTCAAATCATAAAACCATTTAAAACAATCCAACTAAAAATCCCAAATGGGGAGACATATTGTTTCTCTCCATCCTACAGGCCCTTGGGGATATAAACTTTTCAGAGTCAAAGTTCCCTTCATCAGATGGTAGCTGATGAAAGCTTTGGTTCTCAGAAGCTTGCACCCCAGAAATCCTCTTGATCCCTAAGGGGCTGCTGACCTTGAATTTTACTATTTTATTATTTTAATATGGCCACAACGTGTGATTAACACAAAGCTGGGGGAATGAGGAAATGTGAGAAGACCCTACTGCAAAGGCGCTGCGGGGTTAGGACCACTATGCATAACGGGCCTATGATTCTATGTTCTAGAACAGTGATGGCGAACCTTTTCGAGACCGAGTGCCCGGACTGCAACCCAAAACCCACTTATTTATCGCAAAGTGCCAACACGGCAATTTAACCTGAATGCTGAGGTTTTAGTTTAGAAAAAACGGTTGGCTCCGAGCCGTGCGTTACTCAGGAGTAAGCTTGGTGGTAGTCGGTGGCTTTGCTTTGAAGCAACCGTGCAACTCTTCCAATGGGTGAATCATGACCCTAGGAGGGTTTACTCAGAAGCAAGCTCCATTGCCAGCAACCGAGCTTACTTGGTAAAGGATCACACTTTAGCTCTTCGCGTGAAAATCAGTGGGGTTTAACAGCGCTTAACAGGGTTACCTACACTGCTTCCCCAAAACTCGGTCTTAGGTTTAACGCTAATAATCAAGCCCAGCGGCCCAGGCTAGCCTAGATGTGTGTGTGTGGGCACTCTGTGCGTGCCCACAGAGAGGGCTCTGAGTGCCACCTCTGGCACCCGTGCCATAGGTTCACCACCACTGTTTTAGAACCAACTTATTTGCCTTTTTGGCAGTCTGCGGCATCTGTAACACTCTCCTCCAACTTCTTATTTCAAAGGAATTCTTATTTCACACCCACATACTATGGCTTGAATGGGCTTACCGGTAATTGGATTTCCTGTGACGCGTTCTTACACTTAAGAATCTTTCCTAGCTGCTTCACGGTTGCTCTTCCTAGCCTCAATCTCCTTCTGATTTCTTGGTTGCAGTCTCCCTTTTGATGGACGATGGAGCCAAGGGACAGAGAGCCTTGAACCATTTCAATTTCCTCCTTCTCCACTTTAAGATGAGTAGTTCTCCAGTAAACATTACTTACGACTTCTAAATGGCCTCGGTTTGGCACTTTCTGCTTTAATTCAGCAACAGTCATTTCAAGTCTCCACTATTTTCTGCCGGTAATGTAGTATCATCGGCCAATCTCGAATTGATTATGTTCCCTTCCCCAATTTTCACTTCACCTTCGTGTAAACACAACGCAGCTTTTCTTGATAACGTGATGCAGACAGACTGAAGAGCCAGGGAGGTAAAGTGTACTTTTGCCAAATGGAAACCATCCCGGTTCTCCATATAAGAGGAGCCTGTTATTCAAAATATAGGTTGTGCATCAGAACAATCAGATGCGGTGGCCTGCCTGTTTCCTTTAAAACCAGACATAGCTTTTCGCGAGCCACACAGTTAAACGCTTTCCTGTAATCTATGAAACACAAACTGATTTCCCTCTAAATGACAGCACTTCAAACACATAAAGAGAGCAATTATGTCTCCACTTCAACCTCCTCTTGTCCACACTGAACATTCCAAGGTCCCTCAGCCTTTCGTCCTAGGCCTGGTCTCCAGTTGTAGAAACAGCGTACAATGCTAGAGAGTCTACCCTCCAAAGCAGCCATTGTCTCCAGGGAAACTGTTTTCTGTTGTCTGAAGATCAATTGTGATTCTGAGAGGTCTCCAGACTCTACCTTGAGGTTGAGTACCTGTCACGCCCCTAGAGACACCCTCGCCATTTTCTTTATTTAAACCTCAGTTAGACCCTTAGATAGAATGGGTTTAATTCAGTGGTGGTATCCAAAATGTTTAGTAACAGGTTCCCATGGTGGTGGGATTCAAACAGTGGCGTATTGCCAATGGGGCTGGGCGGGGCACAACGGGGGTGTGGCCGGGCATTCCGGGGGCGGGGCATTAATAATTTCTCTGTTACTGTAAAAAACTCTTACTGTACAAAAAAAGTTCCTAATTTCCAGCTGGTATCTTTCTGTCCATAATTTAAACTCATTATAGCAAGTCCTATCGTCTACTGCCAACAGAAACAACGACTTCTCCTCCAATTGACTGCCTGTCAAATACTTAATACTTTCAAATACTTAATTTTGTTTCTAGAAATCAAAAGAAGGATACTTTCCTTAAACAAGGGACTTCACCATATTTCTAAAACATGTTTTTAAAACAGCCCAACAGGGAGAATTATCCCGTTTTCTACCTTTGCTAACCAGCCACATAGGAAACAACAGGACTTTACGATTTTTGGACCAAAGGGAATTTCTAACGGAAAAGCGGACCCAATGAGTAACCCCCTCTCGGCACACACAAATAATTAGTAACCCACTCTCAGGAACTGGTGAGAACCTGCTGGATCCCACCTTTGGCTTAATTGTTTTTGTACAGTATTCTGTGGGAGGGAACCTTAGTTAGATCCTGTCCCTTCAAGAAGTCTCATATAGGCAAGAGCCCTACAGCATTTCTTATTAGTTAGCAGTCCCTTTGTATAGTCCGTTTAGTTTTCAGGGGTCTGGGGAAGGCTGGAGATAGCAACATCTCAGATGTATAAAGATCCATGGTATTTTGAATAATCAAGGCTCAACAGAATTGCAAGGAAAAAAGAGTTACAAGAATTAAAACATTGGTTAGTTAGTTAGTTAGTTAGTTAGTTAGTTAGTTAGTTAGTTAGTTAGTTAGTTAGTTAGTTAGTTAGTTAGTGAGGCCCTTTCCGCATGGGCCAAATACAGCGCACGGGCCAAATACAGTGCAAAAACGCCGTCCCTAGGGAGCTGTTTGCATGGGGGGCGCAGCTGCTTTGCAGTTGCACCACCCTCGCTCCACCCCAGCGGCGCGAAGCTGCTGTTTCCCAACCTCGCTCCCCGAGCAAGGTTTTTGGGAAACAGCGGCTTTCAATTGCTGCCATGGGAGCGGCAGCGGCTGGGAGGCGCCATCCTTCCTCCCTTTCGGTCGCGCAGGGCAGGGGGGCGTGTCCCCTGGCCTCGGCGACGCGCCTGACAGTCGCAGGGAAGGTAAGTCGATCGGGCGACGGTGCAGCGCGGCGCCGTCTTCCTGGTAGTTACCGGGACCATTCGTGCGAACGGTCCCGGTGGGTTGGGTCGGCATCATGTACGCCGACCCAACCCCCAGTGTGGCCATGCGGAAACGGCCTTAGTTAGTTAGATCCTCCCATGCTAAGTGGCATATTGGGCAACAAGTGCTCTCCAGCATTTCCAGACTTGGGTGAGTGTTTCAGCCTCTTCCCGTGCAAATTAAAACATTAAACTGGTTGTGGTGGGTTTTCCGGGCTGTGTGGCTGTGGTCTAGTGGATCTTGTTCCTAACGTTTTGCCTGCATCTGTGGCTGGCATCATAAGACAAGTATCACAGAGGGAAGTCTGTTAGTCTGTGATACACCTCTGAAGATGCCAGCCACAGATGCAGGCGAAACGTTAGGAACAAGATCCACCAGACCACAGCCACACAGCCCGGAAAACCCACCACAACCAGTTGAATTTGGCTGTGAAAGCTTCGAGAAAACATTAAACATTAAAAATTCCAGTAATAAATAACTTGATTCTAAAAATTACATATACCTCTCAAGATGGCTATCTCAAAACGAGTCCCAGACCCCAAATCTAGTGGCCTACACCACCCACATTTCGATTTAACCTCTTTTTCTGCATAAACGCAAAATAGAACAAAATTGGAAAGTAATCATTTTAATTTACGAACACAAGAGCTCTTGAGAAACCATCGGCTTTCTTCATCATGTTTCTGGGGATATCAAGCTCATTGTTCCTGCATTGCAGCAAGTTGGGCTTGATGGCCCTTGAGGTCTCTTCCAACTCTAGGCTTCTATTATTTCCAAGTGTACTGTCAATCATAGCTGGAATTAAGAAGAAGAAGAAGAAGAAGAAGAAGAAGAAGAAGAAGAAGAAGAAGAAGAAGAAGAAGAAGAAGAAGAAGAAGAAGAAGAAGAGAAGAGTTTGGATTTATATCCCCCCTTTCTCTCCTGCAGGAGACTCAAAGGGGCTTACAATCTCCTTGCCCTTCCCCCCCTCACAACAAACACCCTGTGAGGTAGGTGGGGCTGAAAGAGCTCCGAGAAGCTGTGACTAGCCCAAGGTCACCCAGCTGGCATATGTTGGAGTGCACAGGCTAATCTGAGTCCCCCAGATAAGCCTCCACAGCTCAGGCGGCAGAGCAGGGAATCAAACCCGGTTCCTCCAGATTAGATACACGAGCTCTTAACCTCCTACGCCACGGCTGCCCCACTGCTTAACTGGCTGTTGTGGGTTTTCTGGGCTGTTTGGCCGTAGTCTTGAAGTTTTAGCAAAACGTTTCACCAGCATTTATGGCTGGCATCTTCAGAGGCATGTAAGATATGCTTCTGAGAGAAACCCGTCTTACCGTGACACGCCTCTGAAGATGCCAGTCATAGATGCAGGTGAAACGTTAGGAGATAAAACTACCAGATCATGACCACCCAGCCCAGAAAACTCACAACAGCCCCTCATTTTCACGCTCCAAAGATTTGGCAGTATTTTTGCATATAGTTGAGAAAAGAGGCGTATCTAGAGAAAATGAAGCCTGGTGCAAAATCTGAGTTTTGTGCCTGCCCCTGCCCCCATGGGCGGCTGCCCTCCTTCACCATGACCAAACAGTGTTTTTTGGGTCCCAGGGAGAAGGAGTAGGGAGGGAGGAGGAGGGGCGTGGGGGCAATTTCTCGCCCCCGTGACTAAATGGCCATAGCCCGGGGACATTTGACCCCATATTAGGCTGACCAGACGTCCCGCTTTTGGCGGGACAGTCCCGCCTTCAAACAATTTGTCCCGTGGGTTATTTCAATTGCCCCGATTTTTGGAAATCTGCCGCACTGCCTTCTGGAGCGCAAGGCAGTGCAGCAGCCTCCTGCGCGCACGGCCGCAGGAGCACGGCCTTTTGGGGCGCTGCCGTTTCCTGTCCTGTGACAGAGCGGGAAACGGGAGCATGGCCTTCTGGGGTGCTCCCGTTTCCCACCCTATCACAGGATGGGAAACGGCAGAGCCCCAGAAGGCAGTGCGCTCCTGCGGCTGTGCGGCCGGCCGCCTACCCGCCCGTCCCAGTTCACAAAGGTGACCATCTGGTCCCCTTACCCCATATGTCCCCCTGTGCGGTACACTCCTGGTCGAGAATGCTGATTTACTGATGTACAAATAATAGTGTTGAAAAATGGGTGCATTTTACAGGGAGGAAATGGTGCGGGGAAACAGAAAATGGCACAAAAATAAGGAACCCCAGGCTCCATTCTTACAAGGGAGAAGTAAACATCAAAATAAGGTGTTATCTGGTCAGAACAGCAGGGATGAGGAAATTGGAATCATCTGTGTTTCCTAGGACCAAAGACTCTAATGGCTCCTTTCTGTGACGTGAGACTGCATTAATGCAATACACCTGTAATTTGGTAGAAATAGAGGCACTAATTGGAAAGGCAGTGGGTAATCAAATTTCCATCAGGAGAGGAGATGTACATATTAAGTTCTGTGGTCTCTGTGCACCTCAACGGGGTGTATTTTTCAAACTTCAGGAAGTGATCATTTGGTTTCGTTTATTAACTTTTTCGGACGGGATGATACACACTCATCCATTTAGGAGACTTCATCGGCTTTTAAGCTGGCATTTTAAAATTTCGCCTTTCCTCGCAAGGGATCCCGAAATGAAAGGCGTATGGCGCAAGAATTACAAAAGTGCTGAATGACCAGCACCCTGTGGCAGGCGGCTTAGGAAGAGTTACATTTTTTGGGTGCTGTGTGGTTAAGAACATAAGAACAAGCCAGCTGGATCAGACCAGAGTCCATCTAGTCCAGCTCTCTGCTACTCGCAGTGGCCCACCAGGTGCCTTTGGGAGCTCACATGCAGGATGTGAAAGCAATGGCCTTCTGCGGCTGTTGCTCCCGATCACCTGGTCTGTTAAGGCATTTGCAATCTCAGATCAAAGAGGATCAAGATTGGTAGCCATAGATCGACTTCTCCTCCATAAATCTGTCCAAGCCCCTTTTAAAGCTATCCAGGTGAGTGGCCATCACCACTTCCTGTGGCAGCATATTCCAAACACCAACCACACGTTGCATGAAGAAGTGTTTCCTTTTATTCGTCCTAATTCTTCCCCCCAGCATTTTCAGTGAATGCCCCCTGGTTTCAATGAATGCCCCCTGGTTTCCAGGCTGTATGGCCGTGTTCGTGATCTCCAAGCGAAGTCCATACATGAACACGGCCATACAACCCGGAAACCACACAGCACCCCAGTGATTCCGGCTGTGAAAGCCTTCGACAATACTTAGTTACATCTTTGTTGGAATTATTTTGCTGTTTTGGTGATTTGCATTGCTTTTCACTCCAGATCCAGAGCAACAGATGGGGACCAGGGGCTGTAGAAAGCCACCGAATCCTAGATCAAATTGGGGAAAGGGAGGACGCGCAGAAAGAAAAATGTCAAATGATGTTCGTTTTTGAAAGCCAAGTCAGACCATGGGCTTCCAAGTTATCACAAGGATTCCTGGACCTACAGGAAGTGTCACACAGTATTAGGCAGGTGTCTTGCATGTAGGGCTGTCAGATCCAGGTTGGGAAGCTACTGGATATTTGAGGATGGAGCTGGAAAGGACAGGAACTCAGTGGCGTGGGGGGGGGGGGGAATGGTGCTCAGGGCAAAATGGAGCCCGGCCCTGCCCTGTGCCCCGCCCCCACATCCAGATGTGTTTCTGCACTCCTACATTCCTGCTGGGTGACCCTGAACTAGTCACAGTTCTTCAGAGCTCTGTCAGCCCCACCTACCTCAGAACACGTCTGTTGTGGAGAATGGAAGGGAAAGGAAGAAGAAGAAGAGTTTGGATTTATATCCCCCCTTTCTCTCCTGCAGGAGACTCAAAGAGGCTGACAATCTCCTTGCCCTTCCCCCCTCACAACAAACACCCTGTGAGGTGGGTGGGGCTGAGAGAGCTCCGAGAAGCTGTGACTAGCCCCAGGTCACCCAGCTGGCGTGTGTGGCAGTGTACAGGTTAATCTGAATTCCCCAGATAAGCCTCCACAGCTCAGGCGGCAGAGCGGGGAATCAAACCCGGTTCCTCCAGATTAGATACACGAGCTCTTAACCTCCTACGCCACCTTGAATCTCCTTACAGGAGACAAAGGTGGGATATAAATCCAAACTCTTCCTCTTCCTCTTCCTCTTCTCGCCACCACTCTGTCAGGTCCCGCCGCAGCTGTTGCCGGCGCTGCTCTAGCGGGGTAGGGGAACCAGGAGGGCTGCAAGCTTGGGGGCGGGGGGCTGGAGGTGAGCACTGGGACTGTTCTGGGGGTGCTTGTTGAGCTGTCCATGGTTCTGTAAGGCCGTCAGAGGCCGGTGTGGCCGCAGCTGGTTCCTCGTCCTCCAGTGAGTCCCTGCTGCCAGGTCTGGCTTCGGGGGCCTCACCTTCGTTGGAGTCAAAAGATCAGCATGACTAAGGTGGCCAGGGCAAGAAACGGCAAGCCCCAGAAGGCAGTGCGGCAGCCTCCCCAAAATTGGGACAATTTGAAGAACCCGCGGGACGCAGGACACATTGTTTAAAGGCGGGACGGTCCCGCCAAAAGCGGGACGTCTGGTAAGCCTAAGAATGACAGGCCATCATCCTCACTGCCGGACACAGCGTGGGAACAGACCCTGACACCCTCTGCCTTTTCATATCTTGCCGTGGTTCCACCTCTCAGGGTGGTGGGAAGGACTCCAGTCCATCCCTGGGCTTTTTCTGCAGTAGTCCCTTGTTGTGGGATGGACTTCACTTGGAGATCACATACCTTGTGTGGGGAAAGGGGGATGCAGCATGAAATTGCACCCAGTTTATCATACCCCCATCATGGAGTTAACGAGGCAGAAGCAAAATATTCCGCCATTGCCTGCCTTCATGTAGCAACTCTGGTTCATCCGAGTACTATCTGTTGCTAACCCTGCTTACCTTGTAGGCAGAGGTGGGATCCAGCAGGTTCTCACGGGTTCCCGAGAGTAGGTTACTAATTATTTGTGTGTGCTGAGAGGGTGTTACTAATGGGTGATTTTGCCACGTGATTTTGGCCTTAGTTACGCCCCTCCTCTCAGCAGTAGCGCGCAGAACTTGAAGCAGTCTAGCAGGAGGTGCACCGGCGTGCGTGGCAGCCTGCGCCTGCGTGCATTCGTTTCCCACCCAGGGACCGGCGCAGTGGCTGCGTCCTTGCCACAGCTCTGCCCAGGAATGCCCCACCCCCGGAATGCCCGGCCACGCCCCCGTCGTGCCCGCCCCAGCCCCATTGGCGCTACGCCACAGTTTGAATCCCACCACCATGGGAACCTGTTACTAAAATTTTTGGATCCAATCACTGCTTGTAAGTTTTGATGAGACTCACCGAGATTGTGCTATGTAGGCTGCTGGGGCCAGTTGCTAAGGTTCCCGCTTTTAGAAAAGCCTGCAATATACAGAAAGGCTTTGGGCTAACAGCAGCAGCAGGAGGTAGCTCTCCAATTACTTTTTGGGTCCTACGGATTATTGTATTTTAATTATGCTCACTGGATTATTACACTTTTGATCTTGTGAACTGCTTTGGGCCCTTCCTGGGAGCAGGGAAACATGAGAATTAGAAAGAAAAATGAACCAAACCTCGGTACACATTAGCGCTTGCTATGTTCCAGTCGTGCTTTTTAAAAGACCAAGAAATACAATATCTTGAGGAGGCACCGTCTGTCTTCATTATAATGACAGATGGAGACTTTGAGACTCAAATAAGCCATGAGGAAATAATTATGTGGTGTCGCTGACCTTCTGTTGTTATGCCGGCACGTTCAAAGAGATCCAAAGGTTTAGAATCAATCTGTTGACTGGACTATCAAAAGAACAGCAGACCAAGCAGCTGTCATCTGTTCAAAGAAATATCAAGATTCATGTAGCAACTCTGGTTCATCCGAGTACTATCTGTTGCTAACCCTGCTTACCTTGTAGGCAGAGGTGGGATCCAGCAGGTTCTCACGGGTTCCAAAGGTTTAGAATCAATCTGTTGACTGGACTATCAAAAGAACAGCAGACCAAGCAGCTGTCATCTGTTCAAAGAAATATCAAGATAACCTAATTCAAAGTTCAAAGAAATATCAAGATAACCTAATTTCGCCATCAAATAGAATGCTCCAATGTGCAAGATGGTCCTGGATCCTAGCAGCTTTTCTGCTGCAGAAGCAGAAAGAGTTCTGGCTTTTGAAAAAGAAGAAGAAGAAGAAGAAGAAGAAGAAGGAGGAGGAGGAGGAGGAGGAGGAGGAGGAGGAGGAGGAGGAGGAGAAGGAGAAGGAGAAGGAGAAGAGGAGTAGTAGTTTGGATTTATACCCCCCTTTCTCTCCTGAAGGAGACTCAAAGGGGCTTACAATCTCCTTTCCCTTCCCAGCCCCACAACAAACAGCCTGTGGGATGGGTGGGGCAGAGAGAGCTCCAAAGAACAGTGACTAGCCCAAGGTCACCCAGCTGGTATGTGTTGGAGTGCACAAGCTAATCTAGTTCACCAGATAAGCCTCCACAGCTCAAGTGGCAGAGCGGGGAATCAAACCCAGTTCTCCAGATTAGAGTGCACCTGCTCTTAACCACTACACCACGCTTTGAACACCAAAAGGTTATGCCAGGGATCATGAGACCTTAAACAAAAGTCACACGGGACAAGTGCTAGAGGAAGGAGGAAGAACGTAAGATCTAGCAGAAAAGTCAGTGGAATCCAGCCCATGGTGAGAACATCCAACCATAAAACAGTATAGTGTGACCTTAAAAACATCAACCAGAAGAAAACATCATATGTTTGATGTGGTTCAGCAGGGTTGCCAACCTCCAAGTTATCTCCTGGCAACAGAGACCAGTTCACCGGAAGAAAAAGGCCACTTTGGAAGATGGACTCTGTGACGTGATACCCTGTTGAAGCCCATCCCTTCCACAAACCCCGCCTCCCTCAGGCTCCACTCCCAAATATCCAGATATTTCCCAACCCACAGCTGTCCAACCCTAGACAGGTCAGACCTGTGGATGATGTCACATCTAGTTTGACCTGCAGTCCCTGTTATTGCTGCACCCCAAGGGCAGATTCCTTTTCATCCAGCATTTTTACCATTGTGTTTACATAAGCCATTTAATTTGTTCTACGTCAGCCACCAAGTCTAGTTGGTCTCTAAGATGCCACCGGGCTCAAATCTGGCCACAAAGGCTGGAATCCAAGGACCATTGCCCTGGGAATAAGCCTCCTTGAATAATATGGCACCTTCTTTTGCATATACCTGTTTATTCTTGTTCCCTGTAGCTGTGCACACCTCCCTAGTTTGACCTGCAGTCCCTGTTATTGCTGCACCACAAGAGCAGATTCCTTTTCATCCAGCATTTTTACCATTGTGTTTACATAAGCCATTTAATTTGTTCTACATCAGCCACCAAGTCTAGTTGGTCTCTAAGATGCTACTGGGCTCAAATCTGGCCACCAAGGCTGGAATCCAAGGACCATTGTCCTGGGAGTAAGCCTCCTTCAATAATATGACACCTTCTTTTGCATATACCTGCTTATCCTTGTTCCCTGTATCTGTGCGTGCCTTACTTGACTCGTGTTTGCCTACAGGACAATATACTGGCCCTTTGCAGAATTTAGCCCTGGAGCAAATACACCAGACGTGTTTGCCTTGAACCTACTTTGTCACGGCCAGATCTGCTGTGAAGCTAAGCACTGTCTTAAAATATTCCTTCCATGATACTCTCATGCATGTTTGCCATCCTTCGGGTAAAGCCTAGAAATCTCCCAGAATTACAGCAGATATCCCTGCTTCAGGGATCAGTTCTCCTGGACAAAAATAGTGGCTCTGGAGGGTGGGCTCTATGGCATTAACCCGGCCATGGTCTTCACCTCCTGATAATCCCTTCCTTCCCCAGACTCCAGCCGAAGATCTCTAGGTATGTCCCAACTTGAGAGCTGGAAAACACAGCTTGTGCCATGAGATGAGAGATGCCAGATTCTAGGGCAGGGGTAGGGAACCTGCGGCTCTCCAGATGTTCAGGAACTACAATTCCCATCAGCCCCTACAATTCCCATCAGCCCCTCCCATCAGGGGTAGGGAACCTGCGGCTCTCCAGATGTTCAGGAACTACCAATTCCCATCAGCCCCTACTACAATTCCCACCAGCCCCTACTGACAGAGGCTGATGGGAATTGTAGTTCCTGAACATCTGGAGAGCCGCAGGTTCCCTACCCCTGTTCTAGGGGGTGCCTGGAGATCTACCAATCAGCCAGCTGCCAACCCTTGATGTAAACCCATCAGGGAAAGTGTGGGAGAATAGTATTCCCGTTGATCAGGAGGCCTATGCAGATGTCTTGGGTTTCCACCCATCTCCTTGGATGGAGTTGGCTCCATGGCAACCAGTTCCCTTTATGATCTACAAGAAATCACAAAGGACTCCATGGGTGATGGTGGTCTTTCAGAGTTTATTGTCAAGAGGACACTGTTCACTTTTAGGAAGACTTCAGGAATCTTGTAGGGTCAGATGGCCTCAAGGATGGATTTCAATTTGTCATAAGCAGGGGGTGAAGAAGGCGGCGTCCGATGGCTTTGAAATTGACAAGATGGGCGGTTCAGGGTTTACCGTTGTCTTCTCCTTCGCCCAGTTCGGCCTTTGCGGCCTGGATAAAAAAATTAAAAGCTCAGTGAACACAACTGTTGCTACTGTAGCAGCAGCAAATCTACAGTGGATGTGCCAGTCACAGGGATCCCAGCCTCCCTCAGAATTACAGCTCATCTCCAGACGACAGAGATTAGTTCCTCTGGAGAAAATGGATGTTTTTGGAATGGGGGACCCTACAGTATTGTCCCCCACTGAGTTCTTGTCCTCCCCAAAGCTCCACCCCTAAATCTCGAGGAGTTCCCCAACCTGGATTTGGCAACCCGTCCCCACACCGCCCACCAGTGGCCAGGAGGGATCTGGCAACCCTACAATTAATAGCCTTGTATTTTAATTTTTAAAACATCTGCGTGTCCAAGGGCACTATCTAACCAGCCATGACCTGACCCTTAACCGCCAGGGATTGAACCTCGGGTCTTTCCACATGCCGAGCAGATGCTGTACTGCTGAGCCACAGCCTCACCTCTCCTCCTGCCACGTCCTCTCCTCCCCTTCTTCCCTTTCCATCCAGACCGACCGCCTCTGCAGCGACCTGCCCTCCGCATCCGGTGGCGGGTGCGGCTGGTGCTCCTTTCACGCTGGAATCTTGCCATGCTGATGGGATGGGTGTGGCATGTATGTGCCAGGAGCCACGGATTCACCACCTGCAGGCTGAAGCAACCCCGACTTGTCTGGGCTGGGACCCCTGCCCAGCCTGCTGATAAGCAAGAGGCCCATTGTGACATCACTGGGGTGTTACCATAGGAACGTCCACACTATGATGCAGTATAACAAACGTAGCCCTTTTTTTAAAGTCCTGAAAATGGCGAAATAATCAAGAAAGGCAAAATGAAAAGATCGTGGGCCTCTTGCTGGACAAAAGCCCCAACCAGCCTTCCCTTCTTTCTAAGAACACTTGGTGGGTACTATGGAAAGAACGTCTTTTATTCAGGCATCTAAAAATGTTATAGGGTCCCAGATGCATCATGGAGGTCATACATGCTACTAAAGTATTTTTTAAATTTGCATGAACAGCAGGGATTGGCTCCCCAACCTTTTGAGCCTGTGGACACTTCAAATTCTGTCACAGTAGGATGGGCACAACCACAAAATGGCTTCCCCAAGAAGAGGAACCAGCATAAAATGTCAAAGACGTGAGGCCGTGCACAACTCCAATACTAACTCAACAAAAATTTAGGTAGAAGCTCTTGCTAACAAAGACACCTTTTAAAATGAACACGCTGTTTTAAAATACTTTCTTTTTATTGTACCCGCCAAGGGTTCTTAAAAAGTTGGGAAAGCTAGTTGGGGGTTTTACCCAGCAAGAGGCCCACAATCTTTTCATTTGGCCTTTCTTGATTATTTCGCCATTTTCGGGACTTTAAAAAAAGGCTACGTTTGTTATACTGCCTCATAGTGTGGACGTTCCTCCGGTAACACCCCACAGACACACCTGATGTCACAATGCGCCACTTGCTTATCAGCAGGCCGGGGAGGGGTCCCAGCTCAGACGAGTCGGGGTTGCTTCAGCCTGCAGGTGGTGCGTCCGCGGCTCCTGGCACCTACATGCCACACCCATCCCGACAGCATGGCAAGATTCCAGCGTAAAAGAAGCACCAGCTGCACCCGCCACCGGATGCGGAGGGCAGGTCGCCGTGGAGGCGGTCGATCTGGACGGAAAGGGAAGAAGGGGAAGAGAGGATGTGGCAGGAGGAGAGGTGAGGCTGTGGCTCAGTGGTACAGCACTGCTTGGCATGTGGAAAGTCCCAAGGTTCAATCCCTGGCATTTCTAGTTAAGGATCAGGTCATGGCTGGTTAGATAGTGTCCTTGGACACTCAGATGTTTTAAAAATTAAAATACAAGGCTATTATTTGTAGGGTTGCCAGATCCCTCCTGGCCACTGGTGGGCGGTGTGGGGACGGGTTGCCAAATCCAGGTTGGGGAACTCCTCGAGATTTAGGGATGGAGCTTAGGGGAGCACAGGGACCTCAGTAGGGGACAATACTGTAGGGTCCACCCTTCTAAAAACATCCCTTTTCTCCAGAGGAATTGATCTCTATTGTCTGTAGATGAGCTGTAATTCTGAGGGAACTCCAGGTGCCACCTGGAGGCTGGCATCCCTGTGACTGGCACATCCACTGTAGATTGGCTGCTGCTACAGTAGCAGCAGTCATGTTCGCTGAGCTTTTTATTTCTTTATCCAGGTCGCAAAGGCCGAACTGGGCGAAGGAGAAGACAACGGTAAACTCTGGACCGCCCATCTTGTCAATTTCAAAGCCATCGGACGCCGCCTTCTTCACCCCCTGCTATGACGAACTGAAATCCATCCTTGAGGCCATCTGACCCTACAAGATTCCTGAAGTCTTCCTAAAAGTGAACAGTGTCCTCTTGACAATAAACTCTGAAAGACCACCATCACCCATGGAGTCCTTTGTGATTTCTTGCAGGTCATAAAGGGAACTGGTTGCCATGGAGCCAACTCCATCCAAGGAGATGGGTGGAAACCCAAGACATCTGCATAGGCCTCCTGATCAACGGGAATACTATTCTCCCACACTTTCCCTGATGGGTTTACATCAAGGGTTGGCAGCTGGCTGATTGGTAGATCTCCAGGCACCCCCTAGAACCGTGGTGGCGAACCTTTGGCACTCCAGATGTTATGGACTACAATTCCCATATGGGAATTGTGGTCCATAACATCTGGAGTGCCAAAGGTTTGCCACCACTGCCCTAGAATCTGGCATCTCTACTCATGGCATAAACTGTGTTTTTCAACTCCCAAGTTAGGGCATACCTAGAGATCTTCGGCTGGAGTCTGGGGAAAAAAAGGGATTGGGAGGTGAAGACCATGGCCGGGTTAATGCCATAGAGCCCGCCCTCCAGAGCCACTATTTTTGTCCAGGAGAACTGATCCCTGAAGCAGGGATATCTGTTGTAATTCTGGGAGATTTCTAGGCTTTACCCGAAGGATGGCAAACATGCATGAGAGTATCGTGGAAGGAATATTTTAAGACAGTGCTTAGCTTCACAGCAGATCTGGCCGTGATAAAGTAGGTTCGAGGCAAACACGTCTGGTGTATTTGCTCCAGGGCTAAATTCCGCAAAGGGCCAGTATATTGTCCTGTAGACAAACACGAGTCAAGTAAGGCACGCACACAGATACAGGGAACAAGGATAAGCAGGTATATGCAAAAGAAGGTGCCATATTATTGAAGGAGGCTTACTCCCAGGACAATGGTCCTTGGATTCCAGCCTTGGTGGCCAGATTGAGCCCAGTAGCATCTTAGAGACCAACTAGATTTGGTGGTTGATATATATGTACATGAGGAGGGTGTGTAGTCTGCACATAAGTACTGAGCTCAGAAGTTGGCAATCACATGGACATGGGGAGGGGGGGAAATGCATTCATGCTCCATGTGTTCATTTCATGCACGGAAGGGTCAGGAGTACAGGGAAAGTATGAGGCAGCTTCATGGGTTCATAGGAGCCACTGGAGTACATGAAGAAGATAAATGTGCAGTTGATTTGCACCAAATGTCGGGTGAAGCACTCTTAAGGCATCCCAGGCAAGAAAGGAGAAGAGAGGTTTGCCATTGCAATCCTCTGCGGAGCAACTACAGTCTTCCTTGGTGGTCTCCCAACCAACTAAAAACCATGGCCGACCCTGCTTGGATGTTAGGTTCTAGAGGAAGCTGGACTAAGCTAGGCTAGTTTGGTGAAGAGATGGTTAAGAGGTGACATGATAGCCCTGTTTAGATATATGAAGGGATGTCATGTTGGTGAAGGAGCAAGCTTGTTTTCTGCCGCTCCAGAGACTAGGACCAGGAGTCTTGGGTTCAAGGTGAAGGAAAAGAGATTCCACCTAAACATCAGGAAAAACTTCTGGACAGTAAGGGCTTTTCGACAGTGGAATGAACTACCTCGGAGCATGATGGAGTCTCCTTCTTTGGAGGTTTTTAAAGAGAGGCTGGATGGCCATCTATCAGTAGTGCTTTAATTATGTGTTCCTGCATTGCAGAGGGTTGGACTTAATGGCCCTTGAGGTCTTTTCCAACTCTATATGGGCCTTTCCCCACTCTTTTCCATCCCCCCTATGCCGCGCGCTGCTCTCAGCGCGCAGCATCCCAGGCGTGCGCCCGGGCGTTCCCACGACCCTGCGCTCTGCGCGGGGTCATCAAAAGGCGCCCTTAAGAAGAGCGTCTGGGATGCCGCGCGCTGAGGGGGCGCGACAGCGGCAGCGTCGGGGCGGCTGCGCTGTCGCTGCCCCTGTCATGGGGAGTGTCAGGGGACCCCGCGCTACTCTCCTCAAATAGCGGGGGGCTTAAGGTAAGTGGGGAAAGGCCCTATGATTCTATGGTTCAAGTTTCTGGAGCCTACGAAGAATTGGAGCACATGAAATGGGAGAAAATGAAGGAGAACTGGAAGCGAGTCCTTCATCGAGCAGGCAAGCCCAGACATTTCAAATTTTAAGTGAGACTTTTTTCTTCTTTGTATGAGCTTTACCCTTTTTGCTTCTGTGGCTTCCTTCGGGGCTCTGCCGAACACCCCAATTAGCCAAGAGTTAATGAACTGCCAAGGCACCTTGGGCAACCTGACCTTTCCCAGAGCTGATTGGCAGACGAAATTCTCACTGATTGGTGACCCTGAGGTTATGTGCCCTGAAACAGCTCTAGGCTGCCTTGGAGACAGCCACGAAATGTACCTGTGGTTTCATACCTGCTTTTGAATTGCTCAAATTGCTTGGATCAAGGGACAACCAAAGTTAGAATGCCCAATTTACAGGCTATAAATAGGATACTGTTTGGGTAAAATAAGCTATGGATTATGGCAAACTAAAAACAGTCCTGTGTTTTCAGGTATTTATACCTTTACAAAGGGGGAACAGCAAGAAACTTGTGGGGGCTGCTACCCCATTCTTTGTCTGTTTCCTCCCCTCTACACCAGCTTCTGTATCACTCTTTCTCCATCCTGCCATCCTTTCTCTGCCTGTCACCGCCCCATTCCGCACAAGGCCCTGAAAAAGTTTTGCAAACATTTTCAACCCCCCCACCTCTCATTTGTCCATACTCACCCCCTTGAAAATGCTTCCTAGCCACCATTTTGTGGCTGAACCCAGTGGTGAGATCCAAAAATTTTAGTAACAGGTTCCCATGGTGGTGGGATTCAAACTGTGGCGTAGCGCCAATGGGGCTGGGCGGGGTGCGACGGGGGCGTGGTCGGGCATTCTGGGGGCGGGGCATTCCTGGGCGGGGCTGTGGCAAGGATGCAGCCGCTGCGTCGGTCCTTGGGCGGGAAACGAATGCACGCAGGCGCAGGCTGCCACGCACACCGGTGCACCTCCTGCTAGGCTGTTTCAAGTTCTGCGCGCTACTGCTGAGAGGAGGGGCGTAACTAAGGCAAAAATCGCGTGGCAAAATCACCAATTAGTAACCCCCTCTCGGCACACACAAATAATTAGTAACCTACTCTTGGGAACCTGTGAGAACCTGCTGGATCCCACCTCTGGCTGAACCTTTCTAAAAACCCTTTTCGTAGAGTCGTAGTTACAAAGCTTTTAAAGCCTTATGCAGTGATTCTCTAAGGACTGTGTCTGTGTAGCTGATGGAAGTATAATGCGAGACGGTCGGCATGAGCTCAGAAAACAGCGTTGAGGAGAAAATCTGGGGACTGCAGAGAGCCGTGGGAAACATTTTAAAGAGATCACACGGCAAGAGAAAACGTTTTTGAAACATTTTCAACGAAGAATCCCCAGGGAACAGCATGCAAATAAAACATTTTCAGGCAGGAAATTAAAAGTTTTGGAGTAAAAACCCATGCGGAACTCATGGAGGAAACATTTGATTCCCTGCCCCAAAATGTACTGTTCTGTTTGTGTGGAACTGACTTCTCTTTCTGCCTCCTACCCGCCTCTTTCTCTGTTTCTTCCCACAACCCAGAGGTGGGATCCAGCAGGTTCTCACGGGTTCCCGAGAGTAGGTTACTAATTATTTGTGTGTGCCGAGAGGGGGTTACTAATTGGGAATTTTGCCATGTGATTTTTGCCTCAGTTACGCCCCTCCTCTCAGCAGTAGCGCGCAGAACTTGAAGCAGTCTAGCAGGAGGTGCACCGGCGTGCGTGGCAGCCTGCGCGCATTCGTTTCCCACCCAAGGACCGGTGCAGCGGCTGCGTCCTTGCCACAGCCCCGCCCAGGAATGCCCTGCCCCTGGAATGCCCCGCCCAGCCCCATTGGTACTACGCCACAGTTTGAATCCCACCACCATGGGAAGCTGTTACTAAAAATTTTTGGATTCCACCACTGCCACAACCTACCTGTCTCTCTCTGCCCCGGTTCCATCACTCTTTCTCTTTCTACCCCCACCTCATCTCTCTCTCTCTCTGTCTGCACCCTACCCCATACATTTCTTTTTCTGCCCCCAAACCACCACTCTCTCTCTTTCTGAAACGAAAATGCTGGATAAATATCCCCAAACTCAAAATGAGAAGGGCCGTTCCCTCTCACAGAACTTCCGTCTCACAGAACTCCTCGAAAATTTATTCAGGAGTCCACAAACGAATGCATCTTTTGGGTTTCTTAAGCAAAGCTTACAGAATTGAGTTTTCCACAAAATAATCTATTTTTGTTTATATAAAAGGTTTCCACCATTGGGGAAATTCGTTTGATAGCAGAGTCAGAAATGATTTATTCCATTTCTGATCTTGTTTTTAATAAAGGTGAAATTCTGTTTTTATTTCTTTATAAGTTCAATAGGAAAAAGTTGTATTAGATAGAAAGTAGGAATTGTAGTTGTATTTTGTATTCGTATCTGCATGAAACCTCCTTTGCTCAAGGCAGGAATCCACCCCTGCTCCACCTGGGCATGTCCCTTTTCATTTGCAAAAACCATGAATGGACGTTTGACAAAAGGGAACCCCGGAAGAAGCACATCCATCTGCCTAATCCCATCGACAGGCAGATAAGGGCGTCGTCGTTAGGTTTCGTTTCCTGGCCCCAAGCACCCAAAGGACTCTTTTGTGTTTTTCCCGCCTGTGCCTATGTCATCGCCTTGCCCTGCTCCTGCCGGGAAATTCAAGAAGGGACTGCCCTCTGGACTCTAATTGGTTCCTATGTATCTGTAAATGAATGGTTGCAGGCTGTCTTGGATCCTCCTGGATTCCCGGGGGAGGGGGAGTGCATATAAGTGCATATAAGTGCATATAAGAATGTTGTAAAGCTGCTAGGCAGCTGCAGTTGCCGTGGTGTGAAGGTGCTGACAGCATCTCAATAAACTCATTTTTATTTTCAATATTCTCGCTGTGTTGGGCCCTGTTTCTGTTCCTCTGCGCTGCTGAGAGCTGGCGGATCTGGGGAAATAAAAGTTACCCAGGCAGCGCGGTAACACATTCATAGACTGATCGTACGCGCCCCCCCCCCCCCCGCGCAGCTCACGACCAATTGCAATTTTCTGCGAAATAAAGGGTATTGAATCTAAATGATCGCACGGTTCTTTAATGATCGCAACGGGCAGAAAAGTAGCACTAAAGAAAATCATCGGTCTTCCCACAAAAGTTAGTTCTTCACCGTTTTTGCGTAAGGAGCTTTCAACGTGGTCCTGGAAGTGAAAGGATGCCGGAGGTCTCCGAGAAATAAGGTGAAACATCTCTCTCAGTCCTTTTGAAAAATGGCCTGTTTACAAACCGGGCAAAGGCCGCGCTTTAGCAACCAGCGGTCAATGCATCTTTTATGGAAAACGTGCCTGCAAGTTAAAACCCGGACCATTTCTCTCGGCTTGTACGCATCTAAGCACATGACGCAAATCTCTTTCGCAAGATCAGCTTCGCCCTTTCTCAGCCTGCGCACCTCAAGGGACTGAACGGCTTTCTGCAGTTTTGTTTTTGACGCGCGGAGCCTCCTCTTCCCGTGTCTTGATGGCGCCAGTCCTTGGGAAAGGTGTAACGATAAGTAGAGAAGACAAGTCAACGTCAGGCAGAGGGCGCACAAACTGATCTTCCAGAAGAAATGCATGGTTCCGGCAACGACCCGAATACCCTTCCGGATCAAGCAGGGCCCTTGTTTTCGTTTCGGGCTTCTCATCTTGAGGGCATCAAAATCACTCGCGTCCTTGCAAAGGGGAACATGAAGGTCTCTGCCTGGATACTGATCATCCCAGATGATAATTTTAGAAATTCTTTTCCGTGTCGCTACCTTTATCTTATCTTTACTGGCACAGCCTCCCCTTCTGACAAACGCAACCCACTCCTCGGTATCTGCTGGTACGCTGAAACTGGTTTCTGCACTACAAACGTTCTTAGGTTGTCCCTCCGCTGTTTCCAACTTTACTGTTGTCTTCTCCGAAGGGAGAGTCACGTCAAACAAAGCTGGACAATATACCTGTGACTTGGCAACCTTCCCACAAATCAACGTTGCGTTGGTCGAACAGTGAGAGGCATCTGAAACTTGGAAGCAGGGCAGGCCAAACACCAGCCAAAGGGTGAAGGCCATTTTCCAACGAGAGGGAACCTGTCTTCTGAGATTGTCACGAAGCTTCATTCCGCGGCGTCCCTTATACCAACGGCAAAAACAAACAAGCCATGGAATACCAGCTTGGGTTGGTGTTTGAGATGTTTCCCTGGGATCAGCCCATCTGTTGAATGGCTCCACAAAGTGAGGAGACCTGTGAAATCGCCTGAAAAACAAACAATGCCCCAGGTAATTGGGATACTGGCAGGCTATTGGCTGAGTGGATGACAGAGGTTCAAGCCATTGATGACTGTACTTGTCATCTGTTACCGTGATCTCAGCCATGGGGCTGTTCAGAGGATGAAGGTAGACTGTGGAGCCTTTTTTCTTCAAAAATAGTTTCAGCCAGTACAACCCATTGATCATTTCAGTGGAGAGAAGTCAAGCATTCGGGAGCATTCTGTCAGCACGGAGACTCTTTCCCCACAAAATTACCTTTTAAATAAACAGATCTGAGTCCAGTAGCACCTTATAGGTCCACAAGATTTTCTGGGCATATCAAGAGGCAAAGCTTTCTTCATCAGACACAAGTAGGAATGATGCACAGACTCCACATTGGTTGTTCATAGCCTTGTATTGTTGAAGAAGAGGAAGAGGAGGAGGAGGAGTTTGGATTTATACCCCACCTTTCTCTCTGTAAGGAGACTCAAGGTGGCCTACAAGCTCCTTTCTGTTCCTCTCCCCACAACAGACACCTTGTGAGGTAGGTGGGGCTGAGAGAGTTCTGAGAGAACTGAGACTAGCACAAGATCACCCAGCAAGAATGTAGGAGTGCAGAAACACATCTGGTTCACCAGATAAGAGTCTGCCACTCAGGTTCTCCAGATTAGAATCCACCTGCTCTTAACTACTACACCACACTGGCTCTCTTTCATGGCTGGGTGTTGTGGGTTTTCCAAGCTGTGTAACCGTGGTCTGAAAATTTTCATTCCTAATGTTTTGGCAGAAGAAAACAGGAGGAGGAGGTGGTGGTGGTGGTAGTGGTGGTGGGAGAAATAACGCTTAACAAGAAATTCAACAAATACAGCACCTTATCTAATGAAACACAAACCAGTTCTTCAATGTTAGCAACATGATATGTTGAACTAGAAAAACAGAAACAGAAGCTGATGGCTGTAAAACTAAATAATGGCCCAATGCAGATTCTGTATGCAGCCTGAAAATGTATCTGAAATCTTCTTACGAATGGCTCTCAGTTAATAATCAGAACAGAAAGCGAAGAGGTTCCAGCGTAGTATTTCAAAGTTTATACGGTCCTCCAGAAAATAATATGCAGAGTTGCTGTACCAAGTAGAGATGCCAGCAGCATAGTTAAGAGACTAGGGGCCTTTCCCCACTCACCATATGCTGCGGGCTAACCTCGTGAAAAGACCCGGGGATCCTCCACCCTCCCCACCTCACCAGCGGTCACAGCGCAGCCACCCAGAATCTGCTGCTCTCCCACCTCCTTAGCGCGCGCCAAATTAGCTCCTCTTAAAACAGCAACTTTTCTCAAAACGCCGTGCTTGCCGCGGGGTAGCGAAAAACTTTGGCATGTTTGCGCAAAGTTGATTCTGTGACGTGCAGCCTTCCGAACAATCAGGCAACAGGTTTCTCCATTTTTTAAGGAAGTTGAGACATGTGCACAGGGCGACGTTCCAACATTGCTTTTACTGCTCGAGCTCCACAGCTTTGCACCAGCCATTCACGACAGAGTGCCACTGAGCGTGCGGGCTTGGCTTTTAAAGTGAAAACTGGGTTGCAGGGAACATAGGCGGTGGAAAATGAAACGTTTTGATGATGTGTAAACAAGTACACGTGTCGATGATGTGTAAACGTGTACACGTGCCAGCCAATCAAAATAGAGACCTGCCTTCCGCTGGCCGTGATTGCCACGTGTCCATGACGTGTACACGTGCCAGCCAATCAAAATAGAGACCCGCCCACCGCTGGCCGCGATTGCCGTGGCGGGCCACGTGCTCTTGGGGAACGCTTCAATTCTGACCCCGCTTTATTTCGTGAATAGCAAAATGAAGTGGGGAACAATTTCTCCGTGCTCAAAAGCTGCGGAGTGCAACAAACGCAGGGTAGACGCCCTTTGGCAACCAAAAAGTGGTGGGGAAAGGCCCTGGGTGAGCTAGTGAGCGGAGCAGGAGAGTAGCACCATCTGGAAATAGAGCAGGACCCCATGAAGGTTTATTTGAGGCAAAGAATTATCTGGAGCTTTGGGAGGCAACTCTTAAATGTGCTACCGGCATCTCTATTTGTTGCAGCAATTCTGCAAATTATCTTCTGGAGGACTGCATACACTTTGATACACTATATTGGAACTTCTTTGCTTCCTAATGTTTTGTCCGCATCCATGGCCGGCATCTTCAGAGGCACATCATGGTAATATGTAGCTCTCTGTGCCACAGTTCCTCTTATATCTTACTGTGGCATGCCTCTGACGATGCCAGCCATAGATGTAAGCAAAAATAGGAATAAAACCTACCAGACCATGGCCACACAGACTGGAAAACCCCAGTGTGGTGTGTGTGTGTGTGTGGAGAATTGCCCTCCTCACACCCCTCCCCTCGGCCCCGCCTGGTTGGGCTGCCACCGGACGCCCCTTGGTGCCACCCCACCAGGCTGCTCCTTCAATCGGTGGAGGTTGTGCTAGCTGAAGGAGCAGTCCGGTGGGGCCCGGCCAAGGGGCAGCTCATGGCAGACTCCTGCCGGCTAAGGTAAGTGGGGCGTTGGGGGCGGGGTGCACCCAGAGCAGGTGTTGCCCCAGGCACCATTTCCCCCCTACACCTCTAGAAAACCCACAACACCCAACCCATAACTTTACTTTTCATTTTCCCTCCTTTGTTTTGTGTCTGTCTTAAAGTATATAGGCAAAGCTTATCTGGCACTTGCTACTTTTCAACCTACTGGATTTATAAATGTCTAAATTGAAACCATCTCCATACTGGGAAACCTCCAACTTCCCAACACTTGTGGGTTGAGAACCAGTTCTCAGGATTTGGCCAGTCTTCCACCCCCAAAATCTCCTGCTATTTCCCAAGCCAGCTCCACTCCTGGAATATGGTTCTGCCCAGAGATGGGATCCAGCAGGTTCTCACAGGTTCCCGAGAGTAGGTTACTAATTATTTGTGTGTGCCGAGAGGGGGTTACTAATTGGTGATTTTGCCACGTGAATTTTGCCTTAGTTACGCCCCTCCTCTCAGCAGTAGCGTGCAGAACTTTAGCAGAAGGTGCACTGGCGTGCGTGGCAGCCTGCGCGCATTCGTTTCCCGCCCAAGGACCGGCGCAGCAGCTGCATCCTTGCCACAGCCCCGCCCAGGAAGGCCCCACCCCCAGAATGCCCAGCCATGCCCCCTTCGTGCCCTGCCCAGCCCCATTGGTGCTACGCCACAGTTTGAATCCCACCACCATGGGAACCTGTTACTAAAATTTTTGGATCCCACCACTGGTTCTGCCCTTTTGGCTTCCCCTTGAAGATGTAAAACCTTCAAGCCATCTGGTCCAAAGGGTCTGTTTTTTTCCAGCTGAGCGCACAGCTTCTTAAAATGGACGCTTGTGCTTTAGTTTTAATGTATTCTACATTCATCATTTTATTCTTCTGGCATTTTTAATTATGTGATCATTTGCAATATTTAATTAACCAGGTATTATTATTGTTACCCACCTTGGGGTCTTGAGTTGGCCACGAGATGGCTGGGCATAGAACCCTTTAAAATAAATAAATGCACAGCCTTTATTGTAATGTTGGCAAGTCAGGCTCATTGTAACCATATTACAGTTAAAAGGAGATTTGATGATGGCTTTGAGGAGCTCCCGATTGCGCTGCCTTACCTAACAGATTCATTGCTTGTGGAATTGTGTAGGATTAACATTTAAGAATCTTAATAATTCAGAATCCCAAGAAGAAGTTTATTATCTAGCTTTACTTATCCATAATGTATTCTCTAGCTTTACCCATTTATAATGTTTTATTTAAAAAGCTGTTCCCTTCCATCAGAATAACAAATGCAGAACGAGAATGCCTGAGCGGATTCCGGTCTACATAAGTCAATGATGCCAAGTAAAGTACCAGCAAGACTTTTCAAATATTAATAGCTCCAAAGTATTGTTGGTTAGTGACTACCGAGCTCTTATTGCACTCAATTCATACAAATGCAGGCTGACCAGACGTCCCGCTTTTGGCGGGACAGTCCCGCCTTCAAACAATTTGTCCCGCTTCCCGCGGGTTATTTACATTGTCCTGATTTTTGGGAGGCTGCTGCACTGCCTTCTGGGGTGCAAGGCAGTGCGGCAGCCTCCCCTGCGCACGGCTGCAGGAGCACGGCCTTCTGGGGCTTGCCGTTTCCCGCTCTGTGACAGGAGCTCCTGCGGCTGCGTGCGCCTACCCCCGTCCTGGTTCACAAAGGTGACCATCTGGTCACCTTATACAAATGTCAACAAGTAGGGTTTCCAGCTCTGGGTTGGGGGGGTGGAGCCTGAGGAAGGCGGGGTTTGAGGAGGGGAGGGGCCACAGTGTGGTATGATGCTATTCTGCCTGCCCTCCAAAGCTGCCATTTTCTCCAGAGGGGCAACTCTCTGCAGTCTGGAAATTCGTTGTAAAAGTGGGAGAGCTCTGACCTTCCTTCTCAGCTGAAGCATCCCAGACCCCCTCCCTCTTCATTTCCAGGTGTTATATAGGGTTGCCAACATCCAGGTGGGGCCTGATTATGCTGCGGTCACCATAAGCTGGTTGCAACTTGATGGCACATATTGACCTAAGTGAGCGCCTATGTGGCACAGTGGTTAAGAGCAGATGGATTCTAATGTGGAGAACTGGGTTTGATTCCACATTCCTCTACATGAAGCCTGGTAGGTGACGTCAGGCCAGTCACAGTTCTCTCAGAACTTTCTCAGCCCATGTAGGGGAAGGCAGTGGTAGACCACCTCTGGACCTCTCTTGCCATGAAAACCCTACAGGTTGTTCTACTGGGCCTTTGGAGTGACCAGCCGCTGAGTGTGGTGCCCCCTTTCTGCTCTTTTACACCTGGGTAACCCTCCTGTGGAGGGGTCCAGCCATTCCCCCCCTTTTGGGGGGAGGGTTTAAAAATGGGTTCACCGGATGCCTTTTATCCTATTAACCGCTGTTTGAAATGGAATTTTAGTCAGTTTTAATGATGATTTAAATGGAGGGAGCCTATGTAATTTGTCGTTGTGTATTTGTGTGGTTTGTGTTAATTATGTTGTACACCACCCGGAGCCCCTTGGGGATAGGGCCAGTGGTGGGATCCAAAAATTTTAGTAACAGGTTCCCATGGTGGTGGGATTCAAACTGTGGCGTAGCGCCAATGGGGCTGGGTGGGGCACAATGGGGGCGTGGCCAGGCATTCCGGGGCGGGGCATTCCTGGGTGGGGCTGTGGCAAGGACGCAGCTGCTGTGCTGGTCCTTGGGCAGGAAACGAATGCACGCAGGCACAGGCTGCCACGCACACTGGTGCACCTCCTGCTAGACTGCTTCATGTTCTGCACGCTACTGCTGAGAGGAGGGGCGTAACTAAGGCAAAAATCATGTGGCAAAATCACCCATTAGTAACCCCCTCTCGGCACACACGAATAATTAGTAACCTACTCTCGGGAACCTGTGAGAACCTGCTGGATCCCACCTCTGGATAGGGCGGTATACAAATCTAAATAATAAATAAAATAAATAAAAAAATAAGTCAGCTGTAACTTGATGACACTTTCCAACACCACTTATTTACTGAAATTGGATGGTGAAGGTGAACTTTGCAGATGGCTTCACTTAAGACGATCCTTTCTAGCTAGAATATATGGCGTTGGCGTTGAATTGGCTCAAAACATCTACTGCTGCTGGCCTTTGCTAACAAGTAATTATGATTGTCATGAGCCTATTGTTCCAAATTGAAGTGGTACAAATAACGGCACCTCTTCTTTCTGCAGAAATAACCGGAAAGCTCCCCAAAAAATGAACACATGCCAAAATATTGATGGAAGGTTAGCCAAGGATTGAATTTTACAGTTTTTGAAAGCAGACACCCGGGGAGCTCCTGTATGAAAACAGTATGTCATCTGGAGTGACTCTCCATTGACAACTACACTGCAATTATCAGCAAAATGGGGTGATTTCGTTGTGCTGGATTTGACGATGCCATCAACAGAAAGGAAAATGTAGTTAGCTTAGTTCTGCTTGCACAAGCAGTAGCTCATCAGTGGCAGCATCACACAGCACAAAAGCACAATTTTTTTATCTAACAACCATGTGCCTGTTGAGCACTGGAATGCAGAGATAGTTCATGAAGTTTGCTTGTGAATCATATCAGAAGAACATTATGCTATGCTATCTCTTGTGCACACAAAAAACATCACAGGGATACAGGTGTTTTCAGTTGAACCAGCATGGTGTAGTGGTTACGAACAAGTGGACTCTAATCAGGAGAACTGGGTTGATCCCCCACTTCTTTACATGAACGGCAGACTCTAATCTGGTAAACTGGATTTGTTTCCCCGCTCCTCCGTATGAAGCTTGCTGGGTGGCTATGATCCAGTCTCAGTTCTGTCAGAACTCTCTCAGCCACACCTGCCTCACAAGGTGTCTGTTGGGGGAAGGTGAAGGGAAAGGAGTTCATCAGCTGCTTTGACACTCCTTAAAGGTAGAGAAAAAGCAGGGAATGAAAACCAACTCTTCTTCTTCTTCTCTGTTTGTTCCTCTGATTAGGATTGCACTGTTCATTTTTTACTTGTTTGTTTTACTTGCCCAAGATGACTCAGGTCGATTCCACACTTGCGTTATCAACCTAAGTTCCAGCTGCGTTCGACCTAAGTGCTCCGCACAACCACTGGGATCAATGTGGTTTTGTACCAGCTTTGCCCCGTATAACGGTCAAATTTCCGACTCCAGTTGGGAACTACTACTTTTTCAGGGAACCACGTTCGAACTCAGCTCGATTCCAGTAAAGTGCAAAATCTCTGGTGCCAGGAGTCCCCCATTCAGCCAATCACAGCTGAGTGTTTCGGGCATGCGTACAGCTGGCCAATCAAAAAACGCCACCTTTGTCCCTCCATTCCTGTGGCAGTTTTTTTTATAATGTGTGTGGGGATAGACGGAACATGGCAGTAGAACAGTAGCCAATCGGAATGGAGCATCGAAGAGGCACAGGATGATCCCGCCCTTCGAGCTGGGATCAAGCTGGTTGCAGTGGTGAACAACAATGGCTTCGACCTAGGTTAGTACCCTTCTCAGGGAACTGGGTCGAACCTATTTTACTCGTGTGCGGAATCGCCCTCAGAACCTCTTATAAAATGGCTGTGCTTGTATTTCTGAAGCTCCAGTAATGAGCAACCACTTTTTCATGGTAGCCATTGAAGAATTTAGCAATTGCAGAAGGGAGAGGCTGTCAAAACAGTGCCGTTTTCCCTGCACTGGACAGATTTTTTTTTTTAACTAACAGGATCAATGAAGTGATGCCACATAGATACATTTTATAGCAGTAGCTTGGTATCTCATTAGAGGCTTAGAATACAAGATAAGGGTTCATCCAACAATACTGCTGCAATAATTAAAAGCTCATTTTGTTTGGTGTAGTCTCTTATTTTATTCCACTGTCTGGTGAAGATCCCCCCCCACCCCCCGCCACCATCTTTTAGTTAATGTTTTGCTTTGGGCTGGATTGTCTTTGCGTTTTCTAAAACTGCTGTGCTTGTGAATACATTGAAGAAGGAAGGTGCCAGTGATATTATTTTGATTTAGCCAATGTGACAGTTTCATTTTTTCATTTTGGTTTGAGGATATGATATTTTGTTGCTGTGTTTGTTTCAGTTATCGATTTCCACGGCTGCTGGTGTACTTGAAGTTAACATTTAACAGGAGGTGATTTGGTGGCGTTTTTCCATTGTATTTTGTGACTGCCTCGGACATTTTAATAGGAATGGACGGTGGAAATCTTTTAAATAAACAAATGGCAATTACGCGGGTCTTTGTTACACAATCATTACTCCTTGATTCTGGGCAATGCTTTAATGGTGAGGACCCATGAAATTGGCTAATCCATGCACCCTTTGAATGTTGTACTATTACCCTGAAATGAACCCACAAAACAATTACTACAGCATGGGAAGTCAATCTAGCTTAGCATTCCTTTGAAATTGTCTACCTAAGGGGCACAGCTATCATCCTTACTTAGGTTAACAAGGTTGCCAACTGTGGGTTGGGGAATTCCTGGAGATTTGGGAATGAGACTTGAGGGAGGGGAAGGTTTGGGGAGGAGATAGTCTTCAGTAGAATATGCTATAGATGCCCACGCTACCCTCCAACCTCCAGGCCATGTGGAGCCGCAGTATAAAGCTGAAAGAGCCGCATGCGGCTCCGTAGCCGCAGGTTGCAGACCCCTGGCATAGCTTATACAATACATCCAACAAGGATATTTTTCCCTGCCCAGGCAACAGCCTCTCATTGGTCTAGAGCAGGGGTAGGGAACCTGCGGCTCTCCAGATGTTCAGGAACTACAATTCCCATCAGCCCCTACTAGCATGGCCAATTGGCCATGCTGACAGAGGCTGATGGGAATTGTAGTTCCTGAACATCTGGAGAGCCGCAGGTTCACTACCCCTGGTCTAGAGTTACAGTTGAACTCACCAATCAATCATGTTAAAGGTTGACTGCCACTTCATGTCCCTAGACTGTCTCCGGCCTCTGGGTTGAACTTCTGCTGACTAGAAAATGACCATTTTGTGAACCTTTCTCTCTTTTTAAATATATCATGACATACAATTCCCACCAGCCCCTGCTGGCCTGCCCTAGGGAAACTAGTCTTGGATATCTGGAGAGCTATTAAAATAGCAGGAAATATCCAGGTGTCACCTGGAGGTTGGTAATTGTACACCCATGGGAGCTCAAGAGCTCCCAGAAACTGTTCGCCAGACTATATAAACTTAATCAATTAAAAATTAGAAAAAAATATAGAGATCAGATATCCTGGAGAAAATGACTGCTCTGAAGAGCAGATTCTAGTAGGACATCCTATTTCCCCTATGTTCCTTCCCTTCTCCAGCTCCACCCCCAAACCTTCAGGATTTTTTAACATTGAGTTGGCAACCCTGAGACAATAGAAGCCCAATAGGGGTAGCCCTTTTGCAGCCTTTTACATGACTCATGAGAGCCAGCGCGGTGTAGCGGTTAAGAGCAGGTGGATTCTAATCTGGAGAACCGGGTTTGATTCCTCACTCCTCCACATGAGTGGCTGAGGCTTATCTGGTGAACCAGATGTGCTCCCGCACTCCTACATTTTTGCTGGGTGACCCTGGGATAGTCACAGGTTTTTCCGAACTCTCCCAGCCCCACCTACCTCACAAAGGCCGTTTCCACACGGAGGCGGAAGTGGCTGGGTCGGTGCATTTTGCGCTGACCCGACGATGCTGGGACCGTCCGCATGGATGGTCCCAGAAAGAACCAGGATGTGCCACTGGGCTCGGGCCGCCTGGTCGACCTACCTGCTCTCTCACCTCCGCCGTCGGGCCTGGGGATCATCGTCTCCCCTGCCCCGCGCCTTCAAGCTTCCATATCGCAGGAGCAGGGGGGGTACGGGTCCCCAGGTCTGACACCGTGGGAGGCAGGTGGGCGGGGGGGAGGGAGTGGGGAGGGGGAAACGTCGGGAAGCCGCTGCCATTCGCATGGCAGCAGCTTCCAGCCAGCATTTCCAAAAAACCACACTGGGGAAGCGTGGTATGGAAACGCCGGCTCGGCGCCGGGCGGGCAGCACGAGGGCGGCGCGGCTGCAAAGCAGCTGGCCCTATTCTCAGAATGTCAGACGCTGTCCCTAGGGTTGCCATATTCTGCCCAAAAAGGAAGCGGCTAAAGTGTCGGTTGTGGGGAGAGAAATTTTATTTATTTATTTATTTTGAAGTTTTATGCACGCCTCTCATCCTTTAGGCTCTGGGCGGTGTACAACATAGGAATAACAATGTAGGATAATTAAAACATTTTAAAAGCAGCGATAAAACCATAAAACTATTTCTAATAGATATACACATAAACCCACAGTAGATGGCGTTCAACAGTCTATTTTAAAGCCTCCTCCCGTAAAGGGGAGGCATGCCCAGTGCATTCTGATTATAAGTTCCCTCCCCCCAAAAAAGGGAGGAGTGGTGAGTCTCATTTGATGGCAGTTGGCCAAGATGTCAAGGGCCAAAGAAGGGGGGCACCATCAGTGGCTGGATCCTCCGAAGGCCCGGTGGAACAGCTCTGTCTTACAGGCTCCTTACAGGAAGGGAAAGGAGCTCATAAGCCACCTTGAGACTCCTTACAGGAGAGAGAGGTGGGGTATAAATCCAAACTCCTCCTCCTCCTCCTCCTCCTCCTCCTCCTCCTCCCTCCCTCCCTCCTCCTCCCTTCTTCTTCTTCTTCTTCTTCTTCTTCTTCTTCTTCTTCTTCTTCTTCTTCTTCTTCTTTAGTGACAACCTGGAGGACTGCAGTTATAAGTACTCTTATTTCACTTCAAGGTGCTTAACAAGAGTGATCGGTTCCTTTCTTTCAGAAAAAAATAGATCCTGCCTCCTCCGCCTCTGTCGAAGCCAAACAGTCGATTTGTGAAGAAAGCGCCCATTGTAAAACCACATAATGCTGTGACATTCATAATGTAGGATTTGTTCAGCGGGCGTCAAAAGTATTTCTGACATACACCTAATATGAATGTTTTCTTTAATTCTTTTCTCTTCTGAAAAGAAAAGAAACAAAAACTCTGCGAGACATCAACTGTGGTTTTAAAAATGTTGAAAAAAATCAGACTCTGGGGTTTCTGGGGGATTTTTTTTCAACACTGTACAAAAGAATGGATAAACAGAGTACTGAATTTTGGAAACATAGCACAACCGAGGCCCACATTACACCTCAGGTGTCCAGCACTGAGTCAGAAAATACCTGGGGGTGAAGCCTGAGAAAGTTGGGGTCTGGGAACAGGAGGGACCTCAACAGGAGAAAACACAACAGAGTCCAGCCTCCAAAGTAGCCACTTTCTCCACAGTCATCTGGAGATGCAGTTGTAATAGCAGGAGATCTCCAGGCATCACATGGAGAGTGGCAACCCTACTTGTACCTTTTGTAGTATGCTTGGCAATTCTACCTGGTCGCTTCTATGGAAATTAAGGAGTGGGGGACATATCTAACAAGCCTAACTAGGAATTCCCGCCAAAATTGCTCTGAAATTTCCCTCAAAATTTCCCTCTGGAATTTCCCTCAAAAACGCTCTGAAATGCTGCAAAAACAGGGGGCGTTTCCCCAATCACCACGAGACAATTTCCTTGCCCTTCCCCCCTCACAACAAACACCCCGTGAGGTAGGTGGGGCTGAGAGAGCTCTGAGAAGCTGTGACTAGCCCAAGGTCACCCAGCTGGCGTGTGTGGGAGTGCACAGGCTAATCTGAATTCCCCAAATAAGCCTCCACAGCTCAAGCGGCAGAGCTGGGAATCAAACCCGGTTCCTCCAGATCAGAGTGCACGTGCTCTTAGCCACTGCTCTTAGCCACTGCGCCACTGAGCTTGGAGGCAGCACAAAGTGGTGAGAACTGGTTGGATCCCACCTCTGCCTATGTTCTGTTGCTGGCTGTCCAAACTAAATGGTTGGCTGCTACATGAGAGACGACGCTGGACCAGATGGGACACTGGCCTTGTTCAGCAAAACTTAACATTACTTCAGTGGCAGACATAGTGTTGATTTTATTTGCACACTGTCCTCTCCTACTCTGCATTTGGGCTTTTTCTGTGTATTTGGTTCCATCTCCTGTGGCAGTCATTTTGTGGTTAGCTCTGCCTCCAGCTGCACCTCTCTGTGGTTGTACCCAACCCCCTGACAGAATTACAAAGGTGCTCACAGTCCAGTGTCATTCTGCACAACCTAATCTAAGTTCGAGCTGTGTTCAACCTAAGTGCTCTGCACAACCACTGGGATCGACGTGGTTTTGTACCAGCTTCGCCCCGTGTAACGGTCAAATTTCCGACTCCAGTTGGAACTACTACTTTTTCAGGGAACCATGCTCAAACTCAGCTCTATTCCAGTAAAAGTATGGAATTTGGTGCCAGGAGTCCCCATTCAGCCACCGCCAGCTGAGTGTTTCGGGTACGCGTATTGTGCTGGCCAATCAAAAAACGCCACCTTTAATCTTCCATCTCTGTGGTAGTTTTTTTGAACGGTGAGGGGATAAATGGAACATGGTCAGAACAGTAGCCAATCGAACGAGCGCTTAAGAGGCACAGGATGATTCCGCCTTCGGAAAGCTGGGATCAAGCTGGTTGCAGTGATGAACAACAATGGCTTCGACCTAGGTTAGTACCCTTCTCAGGGAACTGGGTCGAACCTATTTTACTCGTGTGCGGAATCACCCAAAAAGGCTTGGGATTCCGGATTCAGCGAAATATATATTTTCACAACAGTAGCCAGCAACATACTTCAGAATAGCTTCCAAGCGTGGTGTGAAGGCAAAAACCTTTCCCTCTTTTGTTTCTTCAGCATCTGGTGACCAGAAGCAGGATTTGTTTGGGGGTTGTTAGCTCTTCTGTTGTGAACCACTATCTGCGGATTATCATTTCCTTTTTCACCGACCAAACCCAGGGTTCTGTCCTGGGCCCAGTGCTATTCAATATTTTTATCAACGTCTTGGATGATGGAAAAGAGGACATGCTAATCAAATTTGCAGATGATGCCAAATTAGGAGGGGTAGCTAAGATTCCAGAGGACAGGGTCAGGATTCAAAATGACCTGGACAGATTAGAGAGATGGGTCAAAACAAACAACATTAATTTCAACCAGAGAGGTACCTGAGAGTAAAATGGCTCGAGACAAATTGTCTCTGGATGCCCCTTGGGCGCCCCTCTCTCTACTCAGGCTAAAGAAAAAGCCCTCGAATTCTGGTGCATGTTGATGACACATGGACAGGGGCGAGGGCGCTTGAAGATAATGAGGCAGCAGGACTTCCTGCTGCCTCATGTCTCTGAGTGCCCTTGACCCTGCCCATGTCGCCATGGACATGGGCAAGGTCTAGGGTGCCCAACTCCCCCCCCCCACACTCCTGGCTGGGCTCCAAGCCAGCAGTCCCTTCTGACCTTTCCTCCGAGCAGGCCAGAAGAGACTGCAGTTCCTGGCCCTGGAGACCTGCTTTTATAAGCACTGAGGCTGGGGGTGGGGCTTGGGGAGCAGGAAGGGGTGGAGGGAGGGAGGGAGTCAGTCAGTCAGTCGGGCACCCTAGACCAGGTGGGTTGGTCTTGTACTGAGATAAGTTATGGATCATACTCTGCCAGCACACAATTGGTCATGCTGGAAGGGGCTGATGGGAATTGTAGTCCATAACATCTGGAGTGCCAAAAGTTCACCACCACTGCCCTAGACCTTGCCCGTGTCCATGGTGACATGGGTGAGGTCGAGGGCTCTTGGAGGCAGCACGAAGTCCTGCCTCACCCCGCTGGGCTGGGGTTGAGGGACGCAAAACCATGAGAGGCAGCAGGGATTTCCTGGTCACGGGGTGATTTTGCACCCCTTTACCTAGACCAGAAGAGACACACACGTGTATCGCGTACCCCTTGTTCCCTAGGTAGATATGCCACTGCAACAGAGATAGATGTAAGATACTACATTTAGGCAGAAAAAATGAATTGCACAGATATAGGATGGGTGATACCTAGCGTGACAACACTACATGCGAAAGGGATCTGGGAGTCTTAGTACACCACAAACTGAACATGAGTCAGTAGTGTGATGCGGCGGTCAAGAAAGCCAATGTGATTCTGGGCTGTGTCTATAGTGTCTAGATAGACAGATGTAATTGTATGTCTTTATTCTGCATTGGTTAGACCTTACCAGGAATATTGTGTACAATTCTGGGCACTGAAATTCAAGAAGGATATTGACAAGCAGATCCATAGGAGGGTAACCAAAATAGTAAAAGGTCTAGAATCCATGCCCTTTGAGGAGAGATGTAGGGAGCTGGGCATGTTTAGTTTGGTGAAGAGAAGGTTAAGAGATGACATGATAGCCATGTTGGTGAGGGAGCAAGCTTGTTTTCTGCTGCTCCAGAGACTAGGACCAGGAGTAATGTGTTCAAGGTGAAGGAAAAGAGATTCCACCAAAACACCAGGAAAAACTTCCTGACTGTCAGGGCTGTTTGACAGTGGAATGCACTACCTTGGAATGTGGTGGAGTCTCCTTCTTTGGAGGTTTTTAAAGAGATGCTGGATGGCCATCTGTCAGGAGTGCTTTGATCATGTGTTACTGCACTGCAGGGGGTTGGACTGGATGACCCTTGGCGTCTCTTCCAACATTATGATTCTATATTTTTGTGCAATTTTATTCCTCACTGATCCTTTCTCTAAAATAAATGTATTATTCAACACTTCTACATCAATGTACCGGCATTCTATATTCTATGCACATTTAGTCTATCAATAATGTATTGTGTACCTATAAATTCTACACACTCTGTATAGCAGGCATACCCAATGCTAAAGAATCAATAAAACAGACAGGAAAAAAGTGAAGAACTGAAACCATTAGCAAAAACAGATACAAACAAAAATCAAAGCAAGAAACATCAATTCTCTGTTGGGTAAACTGCTTGTGAACATAGAGTTTAACATTTTCCCAGTGATTTGGCTGCTATTTTCCAAATGAAAAAGCATCCAAGTTCCAACAGAGACCCATGCCAGAATAAAATATTCTACCCACTTCCCTCCCCAACTTCTTGATTTGTGTAAGACTTTTGAAGAAAGAAGAAAACAGAGGAAATGGGGAAGAAAGATCTGATTACATAAACAATTTCAGTTATTTATTTCATTCCACCCTTCCTCTGAGGAATTCAGGATAGCATAGAAGAAGAAAAGTAGTAGTAGTAGTTTGTATTTATACCCCACCTTTCTCTCCTGTAAGGAGACTCAAGTTGGCCTACAAGCTCCTTTCCCTTCCTCTTCCCTCAACAGACACCTGGTGAGGTAGGTGGGGCTGAGAGAGTTCTGAGAGAACTGTGACTAGGCCAAAGTCACCCAGCAGGACTGTAGGAGTGTGGAAACACAACTGGTTCACTAGATAAGCCTCAGCCACTCAGGTGGAGGAGTGGGGGAATCATACCCGGTTCTCCAGATTAGAATCTACCTGCTGTTAACCTAAGGTGACCAGATGGTCACCTTCGTAAACCGGGATGGGTGGGTGGCACCCCATGCCACGACATCAAGAGGTTGTAGGGAGCGCGATGTCTCTGGCGCTTCGCCAAGCTTCCACCCTGTGACAGGGCTGAAACGGCAGCTGCTCTGTGAGGGCAGCTGGCCCCTGCGGTTGCTGGGAGGCTGTCAGACTGCCTTGCTCCCCAGAAGGCAGTGCTGCAGCCTCCAAAACCCGGGACATTGGGGAAAACCTGCGGGACGCGGGACAAGTTCTTTCAAGGCATGAATGTCCCGCCCAAAGCGGGATGGCTGGTCAGCTTATGTTAACCACTACACCATGCTGGCTAGAAGGTAGGGCTTCCAACCTCCAGGTGATGGCTGCAGTTGTCTCACTTCTACAACTGATGTGACGTTGAGTCTCCACCACCTCCATGAGCAAATGGCTGTTTTGGAAGAGGGGCTCTGTGGCATTTTATCCCATTGAAGCACCTCCCTCACCAACGCCCGCCCTCTTCAGATTCCACTGAAGAACACTGTGCATCAACAGTATAATAATAACTTTAACCCACACATTTACCAACCTGGACCTACGTTTCCCCAACACTCTGTTGTAAGTTCTAAGAATGTTCTCTGACTCTTTTTGTTTTCTGAAAGGCCAGCAGCCACTTCTCAGTACCCAAGCCTCTTGCACCCAAGTTTTAACCAATCCTTTAGAACAGGGGTGGGCAATTATTTTTTTCCATGTAAATTTATAAGAAACAGAAAAGGCCAGGGAGGGTCGGGCCAGCAGCAGATGGCAGGTGCTTTTGAGTTCTCCAAGAGAAGCCGGCAGTCAAGGCAACCAGCTTCTGCGGGGCTTTCAGAGGCGCCTCGTTCCCCAGCATGGCAGGGGGCTACTCAGGGTCATCCGGCGGGCCGGATGTGGCCCACGGGCTGTATAATGCCCAGGTCTGCTTTAGAACCCTAAAGGTGGTTCTTTGACCACACCAGTCCAGGGATCGCTGACCATTCCAAATTCTCTCCCTGTTCACCTCAGGTGCCAAAACCTCTTGCTGAAAATCTCTCTCAGCCTAGCCGGTGCGACTGAATTCCCTGGCGTGGAGCAGTCTGTCACTCAAGGCTCTCCGTTGCCTTGGGGAATTAGCCTTTCAATGCCCATTAGCTGTTTGCACAGTAGATCTAAACCTTTCTTTAAAAAACAACAACAGTGCAGACTGTCACTCCTGTTGAAGGCGATCAGCTAACAGCGGATTTATAGGATGCTGTTTCCCTCCGTGCAATCAATAGCTGAAACTCCCTATTTCTACACACCAAACCTTTGTTAAAATGACAGGGCATTTTTCTCCAGGCCAACCGACAACTCTGAGTGCGAGGGAGGCGATGAAGCTCCGAGCTTGCCTGGAAATCAGTAGGCGGATTGGGGGCAAAGGCAGCATCCAGGGAGAATTAAAAAAGAAAAGAGAAATAAGGTCTCATCTACTTAAAGGACATTCTTACCACAGAGTTTCTGGCAATGCTTAGAGCTACCAGAGGTGACAAAGTGTAGCTCTAGTAATTGCTGGAAATTCCTGTGAGTAGATAAGACCTTATATATATTTTTTTCCTTTCTCCAAGTGCTGCTTCTGGTGGCCGAGGATAATGGGATGTGGTGACAGGGAAATACTACACTCAGACAACCTTTGATAGCTCAGCCAAGCAACTATGGGCGAGTTAAGTGAATGGTAAACCCTGGAGAGCCTTAACTTGCATCTGCTACCCATTCCCAGACATACACTATCTAGAATAGCCATTGTCTCCACCTGGAATCTGCAGAAAGAGAGAAACTCCGGTGGGATGCCGGAGTCATGTATGTGAATGGGATAGAAGTGAAATTATGTTAGGGGCCTTATACTGAAATTTTTACTAACTGTAGACATAGAATTCTGAAACAGATATGTACAAACAAATGGCTTATGTACATTATGAACAAAAAGTCCTATTATGGAGCTTTCTTCCAATGCAAAGAACATTCCGGCAACAGAACATGTCTCTTCGGTTCTCGAAAGGCTCTCTGCACTGGTAGACGCTGCACTGCCCGGATCCTCTTTTCCTCTTCAGGATGGATGAAGGGTTGCATGTCCAGCTAGGATTGACATGGCTGCCAATCTTGATCCTCCTTGATCTGAGACTGCAAATGCCTTAGCAGACCAGGTGCTCGGGAGCAGCAGGAGCAGAAGGCCATTGCTTTCACCTCCTGCATGTGAGCTCCCAAAGGCACCTGGTGGGCCATTGCGAGTAGCAGAGAGCTGGACTAGATGGACTCTGGTCTGATCCAGCTGGCTTGTTCTTATGTTCTTATGTTCTTAATTAATAACTTACTCTCGGGAACTGTGAGAACCTGCTGGATCCCACCTCTGGTTTAACCACTACGCCGTGCTGGTTAACTTAGCACAAAAAGAGATGGCTTTTTCAGCTCCCTGGCTACCTATCAGTAGTTGTTCAAGCCGACGCTACGACCTATCAGTGCTTTCTCTCAGCAGAGGGCAGTGCCTCTGCTGCCGGGCTAGGAACAAATGAACTCCGCTCCATTATTAAGAACAGAACATACCCAAGGACACCATTTGCTGATTCATAGACGCCGGGATGGCGTCCCTTCCATTGTAGGCCAACCCTCCCCCCCCCCACCTTAATTAACCGCAGATTAACTTCATCACAGGCACCTGGTGGGCCACTGCGAGTAGCAGAGAGTTGGCTAGATGGACTCTGGTCTGATCCAGCAGGCTTGTTCTTATGTTCTTATGTTCTTATGACAGGTCTCCTCTGATTACTCTTTTGGGGTCAGGGGTAGTGTGGCCAGCCCCAAATTGGGAAACACCTGGATATTGGAGGTGGGGCCAGGAGGAGCTCCGTGGGGAACTGCCATGGAGTCCAGCCTTCAAGCATCCGTTTTCTCCAGGGAAACTGATCTTGTTATTATTTCAAGGGATCCTCATGGTCAGTTGGGCCTATGTACAAATATTACTGAAAACAGGAACTGACAGGAAGAAAAAACCCTGCCTACCCCTGGAGACCCCCTCTTTTTATAACATCAGTGGATCCTGCCGTCCCCCCCCCTCCCTTTCCTTCTTTTAGGGGACTTGTTAGTAGGTGCCATCTGTTATGCTGACTAGTGGGCTGCGTTTTAATGGGGGGGGGGGGTTATTTTATATAGAGCCGAATTAATTAATATTTAACTGATTTTAGTTCTGGTTTTATTGTGCTCTATTTATGTGTGTTGTTCACCGCCCTGAGCCCTCCGGGGGAGGGCGGTATATAAATATAATAAATAAATAAAAATAATAATTTAACGGAAACTTTGCGGTGTTTTAATGGACGAACTGATTCAGTTCGATGGCCTACTTTCTGCTTCTTATCAGGAGACGCTGAGATCCATAACCTTTCACTGGCAATGCGTGATTTCCTTCCCGTAAGTACGTGAGCCCTAGCCATTGTTATCTGAACGGAAAGACGTGCAGCGGGAAGGAGAGTGCGCTCATGTCTGCTTATCTGGCTGGGAGTATTTTAGGATTCAGTTTTCATGTTTTCTTCAGTGGCGTAGGAGATTAAGAGCTCGTGTATCTAATCTGGAGGAACCGGGTTTGATTCCCAGCTCTGCCGCCTGAGCTGTAGAGGCTTATCTGGGAATTCAGATTAGCCTGTGCACTCCCACACACGCAGCTGGGTGACCTTGGGCTAGTCACAGCTTCTCGGAGCTCTCTCAGCCCCACCCCACCTCACTCACAGGGTGTTTGTTGTGAGGGGGGAAGGGCAAGGAGATTGTCAGCCCCTTTGAGTCTCCTGCAGGAGAGAAAGGGGGGATATAAATCCAAACTCTTCGAGGTTTAGGAGACATGACAGAATTTGAAAAAGAGATTTCATCACAGAAACAACATTTGTTGGGAATGATATATAAAATCGTGCTTAAATATGAAACAGAAACAGAGCAAGTAAAATGTGCATGGTAAACTGGATGCAAAACCTCCAAGAAGAAATTACCTTCCAACAACAGGAGGCATTATGGTCCAAAATTATTACATTTACTACATGTCAACAGAATGGCTACAGAATGGGAAAGTCACCATCTATGATTGTTATGTCTATCTATGTTGATTATATATGCTGCTATGATTATTGTTGCCTTATAGCTTATGATGTTATGATTATTGATGTTCTTGTTGTTTATAATGCTATGTTTAATAAGGTTTGACATCCTGTTTATTGATGTTTTGTTGCTTGATGTTATGATTACTGATGTTTGATATTATGCTGTTGTTGTTCACCACCCTGAGCCCTTCGGGGGAGGAAGGGCGGTATACAAATTTAAATAATACAATACAATACAATACTTCACTTCGTTTCGCAGGTTCTATCATGCTGTCGGATATGTGTGTGAAATCAGGGAAACGAAAAGTGGTAAAGGTCTTAGCTGTTTTTATTTGTACAAGATGGTTATTGTGTTGTACACCGCCCAGAGCCCTTAGGGGATGGGGCGGTATAAAAAACTGAAAAATGAATGAATGAATGAATGAATGAATGAATGAATGAATGAATGAATAAATAAATAAAATGAAAAACGGGAAAGCAGCAATTCACTCAAGAGATGTTTTTACCTTAACAGGTGTGGGATAAATTGATACAGAAGGAAGTGAGGTGAACATGGAGCCCTTGGGCCAGTGTTCAATCAGGAGCACGTGTGAGAGAGGCGTAGATCCATAAGTGTGTGTGCTGCGGATTCACTGGGTGCACCGTGGCGTGGAGGATGCCCAGGGCGCATGGCATGCCCAGGGTGGGACAGGGGCGTTCCGGGTGGGACAGGGGCAGAGGATGCACTAGTTCACCGGGCGCTTTACCCCCTTCCTGTGCCTCTGACCTGTGATAACTGCACAGTCCGCGAGGGTCAGCAAGATGGAGTCAGCAAGATGGAGACCTTACATAAGGTTAACAACTTGGGGTGAGTGATAGGCTCTGTACTAGAAAGCATGCATTGCATGGAAAAGGTCTTTGTTATTTTGGTGAGCGTGCCTCTGCAACACGCATGCGTCTCTCTACACGCTCTCTCCTCCACTTTGTGAACATTCAAGTGCACAGTTTTTACGCTGTGTTCGGTGAAGTAACTGTTCTGCGTTTTCTTTATGAACTGCAGTTTTTGCCATTGTTTTCAGTTAAAAATTAATTTTTCAATTCTGATTCTAATACGGGGGTATTGTTTAGGGAGACAGGCTGCCAAGTGGAATTCGAGTGAAAAATGATTGGGAACCACTGCTCTAAAGGGACATCTGCGTATGAAACCTAAGCCATACAACTTCCTATATACCCATTGCATGAAAGGATGACTGGCAGATTTTAAAGAAATGACTGGCAGACTTTAGAGAAAATCAAAGAAATTCCCCTCATTGGAACTCACGGCTAGTAGATCAGAGAAGCTTCACGTTTTACAAAACCTGGTAAAGTGTGACTCTTCCTTCGCAGGGAAAGCAAAGGAGACCACTGTGCGTTAAGCTTCCTCACTCATCCCTGCTCCCCCCCCCCCCAACAACAGTTTCTCCCTCGCTTATGGCTACAATTTCAAAATGAACAGGATTTTAAAAAAATAACATTGCTGGCCCGATAGACCCTTGAAATTGACCTGAAATTTACATGGTCTGGCAAAGTAATATTAGACCAAAAATGGGGCGCACAACACACACACACAAAATGGTGGCTGGCAACCTTCCCAAATGGAGGTGGCATGAAAAGAACAAGGAAGCAGGCAGGTGGGCAGAAGGAACGATCAGATCTACTAGGGACGCTTCGTAGGGAGAGAGTCCCTATGTATACAAAACAATCCAGTGGGGAAAAATGTGCTACTGTGCCGAACAGCTGCAGAATTGCGAAAAGCGTGGTAGTGCATAAATGGTCTTTGAAAGGCTGTTTTTAAAAGGAGGGCAGGGAGCTTTTCCTGCTGCCAGCAGAGGATAGGACTTTCAATATAATGTGTTTACATTATGGGCAGAAAGGGACCACCTAGATATTAGGATTTTTTTTTTAACAGTAAAAGATAAGTTCAGCAGTCAAATTGGTTGCCAGAAAAGAAGAAGAATTTGGATTTATATCCCCCTTTTCTCTCTCCTGTGGTAGGAGGACTCAAAGGGGGAGCCTTACAATCTCCCTGCAGGTTCTTCCCCTCACGCTACAACAAAACGCAATTCCTGTGAGGTGTGGGCATTTGAGAAGAAGGCCCTCTGTGAAGCTGTGACTAGGCTTGCCTAAGGTCACCCCAGCTGAAGGAACCGGGATGGGGTGGAGCGTCACAAGTTACGAAGTTGCAGGATATCGCACTGCCTTTAGTTTTGCCGCTTCCCCGCCTTCCCTGTCACAGGGTGGGAAACGGCAGTTCTGTGTCAAGCACCACGTCTCCGCGTTCTGACCCGTCAGGCTGCCGGGAGGCTGCCGCAGACTGCTTCTGCGCTCTGTGAAGGCGCGGGCAGCCTCCCAAAAATAGTTCGGACAAATTCGAAAATAACCTGTGGACGGCCTTCGGACAAATTTGTTTGAAGCGGACCGTCCCCGCTAAAAAAAGCCGGATCGCCTGGTCAGCCTGCCTGCCCAGCTGGTGTGTGTGGGAGTGTACAAACTAACCTGAATTCCCCAGATGAGCCTCCACAACTCAAGCGGCCGAGGGGGGGAATCAAACCCGGTTCCTCCAGATCAGAGCGCACCTGCTTTTAGCCACTACGCCACTGCTGCTCTGGGAGATGATGAGCTCTCCCTCTCTGGCAGTCTTCAAGCAACAGCTGGGACGAATCCTTGTCAGGGGTGTTTTAGGCTGATGCAGACAGACAGGATGGCAGAGAGGAAATCTGTAACAGCAGAGTGGCTTTAGCGACTTTGAACGTTCCCAACCCATTCTGAGCACTAGGAAATTAACCGTTTCCCCAGACGGTGCATATACACTTTCTCTTCTGAGAAGACAGAGGTCAGATTCCCCGGAGTCTCTACATCAACACATTCTGCACAACAGATTCCTGCTCCAGCGCTCCCAGCTGCTCTTCGTGGGTAGCAAGCCAGTGTAAACGAGACGCTGTGCAGATTTCAGATTGCTTTTGGCATGTTTAGATCAGACCGACCTCTAGAGTCAAAAGTGACGCATTAGTAACCTAGACATGCCAAGGGAGACAGCCGAGCATGTGAAAAAAACGATCCCGTTGAGAATTTCTATTTATTTTACACATCTAAATAACACATACATAGGAAGATAAAGAAAAAAAATCCCAATCTAGTCCCCCTCTCCCCCCTATAATAATACTACTAAACGAAAAGGGGAAAAAACACTTACACAAACGCCTACACATGTACCATGTTTCCCCGAAAATAAGGCAGGGTCTTATATTAATTTTTTTGCTCCAAAAGATGCATTAGGGCTTATTTTCAGGGGATGTCTTATTTCCATAATTCTTTGCACCCCATGTGACTAGATTAGCTCTTGGGAATCTGTAACTAGGTCTTATTTTTGGAGTAGGGCTTATATTTCAATCATCCTCCAAAAATCCCGAAAAATCACGCTAGGTCTTATTTTCGGGGTAGGTCTTATTTTCGGGGAAACAGGGTATATGGTGACTTCCAGCTGCCTCACCCAAGGATCCAAGCATAATCCTAACTCCATGCTTAAAATTAATATCTACATTTCCCCCCACTTTTAGTCCTTCTTATAAAGTTGTCTTAATTCAATACGCTGCTTTCTTTTAGGGCTCGAATCCTGCTGTTGTTTCTCTGTTTGTATATGTTTTCAGTAAGTAGACCGCAAAGGATTTCCAGTCTTTCAGAAAATAGTCTGTATTCTTGTCTCTTTTTAACCACCGCGTATGAGAAAAGATCAAGGTCTGAGGAAAGTTGGATACAACCGTAGTGTAGGGGAAGGTGGCAGAAGGCAGGTAATTGAGGACCGATGCTGAGAAGAGAGCAGAGCAAGGACAGGAAATGCATATTGGGAGAGGGAACAGGGGGTCACTGAGGAGAAAACTAAGCATATCAATGACTTAAAGAGGCCTGGGGGATCTGTTAGGCTCTGTTACTCCAGTCAATAATTGAGACTCAGGAAAGGTTCAAGGGCTTTATTGAACTGTTTCAAGAAGCTAGAACTGGGGGCTCTGGTTTTTGCAGCCTATATCTCTCTCTAAACATTCCTGCTTTCTAATTTACAGAACTGGTTTTGATTCCACACTCTTACAATGTGTAAGAGTGAGGAATCAAAACCAGTTCTGTAAATTAGATGGGTAGCCCCCATCTCCTGTTAGCTCCCACTGAAAACAATGGGGATGGGGCACCCCCTTTGGGGGTCCATAACTTTGCTCCCCCTGATCCAAACATCATCAAACTTGGGTGATATCATCAGGACAGTCTCTGGATGGTACCCTGAAATTTTGGTGCCACTAGCCTTAAAAATGCGCCCCCTGCAGGCCAAAATGTAAAAACACTAAAAAAAATTTAAAACACACAAACAAACCAAGGAAGTGGTGGCTCCACGTGACCAAATGGGGGCACCCGGGGACATAGGGTACCCCCTGTCCCTAGGCAGGTACGCTACTGCTTACACATGCTCAGTGGACTCTAATCTGGAGAACCGGGTTTGTTTCCCTACTCCTATACATGAAGTCTATTGGGTGACTTTGGGCTAGTCACAGCTCTCTCAGAACTCCATCAGCCCCACCTACTTCTACCTTGCAAAGTGTCTGTTATGGGGAGGTGAAGGGAAGAAGAAGAAGAGTTTGGATTTATACCGCTCCTTTCTCTTTTGTAAGGAGACTCAAGGTGGCTTACAAGCTCCTTTCCCTTCCGTTCCCCACAACAGACACCTTGGGAGGTAGGTGGGGCTCAGAGAGCTCTGAAGAACTGCGACTAGCCCAAGGTCACCCAGCAGGAATGTAGGAGTGCGGAAACATATCTGGTTCACCAGATAAGTCTCCGCCACTCAAATGGAGGAGTGGGGAATCAAACCGGGTTCTCCAGATTAAAATACACCTGCTCTTAACCACTACACCACACTGGCTCTCACACCATGCTGGAAGGCAATTGTAAGATGCTTGGAGACTTCTTACATTTGAGAAAAGAAAGATATAAATCCAAATTCCTCCTCTTCTTGCCCTGCCCAGAGCTATAGGAATGTCTGTGGGTAAGCCGTGGATACATAGCTGTGATGTGCCTATACAGTATGAGCTTAACGCTCTGGCCCTTTCCCCACTTACCTTAAGCCCTGCACTACTCTCCTAAAGTAGCGCGGGGTCCAGCTGCACTCCCCACTTCAGGGGCAAGCAGAACGCAGCCGCCCGACACTGCCCTCTCAGCTAGTGTAATTCCTGGCTCTTCAAATGGCGCTTTGATGACCTCTTAATGCAGCCGGGGTCGTGGGAAGCTGGGTGCTTCAGAATTGCACGCGACTGTGAATTAAGTGCCAAGAGCAACCCTGCGACAAGGGTAAGTGAGGAAAGGGCCTTTGTTAATCAGGCAGTTGTCATGGACTGACCTGAAGTGCGGGACGCGGAATTGAAAATCTTTCAGCGTGAAAAATTTGCCTAGGAATTAGAATATCCCTTTTTGAAGATTAATTGTTCTACACAAACGGCAATAACGCATGCAAACGGCTGCCAATACATTATTAGGCAAGCTAGGGTACTTTTGAAGTTATAATTAATGCTTCTGAAATGACCCTTCAGAACTGCAACAGAGTATATGAACATTTTTTGTTCTTTTCTGAGCCAGCGAAGGGGAAAGGGAGGACAAATACACGGAACGATCCAGATCAGAGACAAAGCTGTGAATTCACCTGTTCGGCTGTGCAGGTCAAACGGGAGCTAAAATTCTTCTTTGTTTGGCTGAGCTTATGTAGTGGAAGAGATACCGTAATCACTAGTCTGAAGGTCAGCTTCCACAAGGCGGAGGTCATTCCTGACTGTAGTGGCTCAGATGTTCAGGGAATCGGCACCCTGTCAGCCCTGTCAGCATGGCCAATTGGCCATGCTGGTAGGGGCTGATGGGAATTGTAGTTCCTGAACATCTGGAGAGCCGCAGGTTCCCTACCCCTGCTCTGGACTGTTCAACAAAGTGTTCATACTATTTCTCTATTATGAAATAATGTCAGGAATCAGCATTTAGACCTACAATTCAATCAGCCTTTATTGGCATATACACGATATTTCCAGTTAAAATATAGTTCCAGTTAAAATATAGGTCCAGTTAAAAAATACAGTTCCAGTTAAAAGTGATATAGGTCCAGTTAAAAAACTTCGCGTTTGTCATACATTCAGTTTACAAACTTATGACAAAAACTTTGCCACTATAAGGCAACAATGAAAATCCTGACAATTTAAAAGCATAACTACTTTATCTGATTCAGTATCATCAATCATAGGGTCTATAGCTTGGGATAGCAGGCTGGATCGGAGTTCTTGGTATAATATGCAGTTCAGGAGAATGAATGGGATGGAATCCAGCTGTCCCATGCTACAGGTACAGAACCTCTTATCGCTTGGAAGACCTTTAAGTCTTCCTCTATGTAGCGGAGATGGCATGATGTTAAATCTGGCCAGCATATAGGCTCTCCTGTGTATGGGATTTGTGAGCGCTGTAATATAATAGGCTGGGTATCCCTGCGTGAAAGGAATTGACATATTTGTTGGTGAACAAGATTTATTTGCCAAGCTCTGCAGTTGTTGATAGTCCATTGCTAACAGCCTCTCTTTAATGAGGTCAAAAGTTTCAGTAAAGGTTAGCATATTGAAGGAATCACTGTCATAACCCAGTTCCCCGATCTTTGCTGTAACTATTGTGCACCATTTTGAATGGTGGAGTTCACTCAAGGTAAGTTGGGCCAATGAGTTTCTGGAGCTTCGGTAGTGAATATTCAACCAGAATTTTATAATGATTAGCCAAATAGTGGCCTCTATAGAATATTGGCCAAGCATTTAGACCTCTATTGCCAGAACTAAAGCATAAGCACCAAAGTTCCCTTCGTTGCACCCATTGTCATGCCCCCAAGTCACACAACACCACTCCTGACTACCAGTTTCCAAGAGAGAATGGCAACCACCAGTCCGAGGGTTGAGAGAGAAGGCAGCCTCCCCCAGGGTCAAAACAACCTGCATTCCACAATACTGCAAAAACTACAACCGCAGGTGTCTCATGAGCTGATAAGGCACTGTCTGGGAAGTGGAAGTGCAAAGATTGAGAAAGTGTAACAGCAATATAGGGGGGGGGGAAGAGGAGAGAAAGAGAATTCAAAATGATAAAAGGTCTGGAATCCATGCCCTACGACCATGGTGGCAAACTTTTGGCACTCCAGATGTAATGGACTACAATTCCCATCAGCCCCTGCCAACACAGCCAATTGGCCATACTGGCAGGGGCTGATGGGAATTGTAGTCCATAACACATGGAGTGCCAAAGGTTCACCACCATTGCCCTACAAGGAAAGGCTCAGGGAGCTGGGCATGTTTAGTTTGGTGAAGAGAAGGTTAAGAGGTGACATGATAGAATCAGATATTTGAAGGGATGTCATGTTGGTGAGGGAGCTAGCTTGTTTTCTGCTGCTCCAGAGACTGGGACCAGGAGTCATGGGTTCAAGGTGAAGGAAAAGAGATTCCACCTAAACATCAGGGAAAACTTCACTGACAGTAAGAAGGGTTGTTCGACAGTGGAATGCACTACCTCGGAGTGTGGTGGAGTCTCCTTCTTTGGAGGTTTTTAAAGAGAGGCTGGATGGCTACAATCAAAGCAAAGGAATGCTTTGATTGTGTTTCTGCATGGCTGGGGGTTGGACTTGAGGGCCCTTGGGGCCTCTTCCGACTCTAGCAGCAGCAGTGTCGGAGGTTAAGAGCTCGTGTATCTAATCTGGAGGAACCGGGTTTGATTCCCAGCTCTGCCGCCTGAGCTGTGGAGGCTTATCTGGGGAATTCAGATTAGCCTGTACACTCCCACACATGCCAGCTGGGTGACCTTGGGCTAGTCACAGCTTCTTGAAGCTCTCTCAGCCCCACCTACCTCACAGGGTGTTTGTTGTGAGGGGGGAAGGGCAAGGAGATTGTAAGCCCCTTTGAGTCTCCTGCAGGAGAGAAAGGGGGGATATAAATCCAAACTCCTCCTCCTATGATTCCACATCCTGGCTGGGAGACATGGCAGAATCAAACCAGAAATGGGCTGATCATGACACCAGAGTCCAGAAGGTGAGCAATAGAGAGCAAGGGTAGAGAACTATTCACATATTGCCATTCAAAATTTCATAGTCAATCATAAACCCACTGAAACCAGAATTAAGCTGCCTTTTCCATCTTGGTAGGGCCCTGATTCCATCCTGGGCCCTGCCTCTCCTCCCTTCTCCTTTGGCCTTTAGACCGGGTGTTTTTGTGTGTTTTTACACAACCTTTGTTGTTTAATCTGTATTTGTTTTAATTGCTGCTGAATTTTAATGAGTTAGATTTTATGTTATATTGATTTACTGTTCTGGAAACAGTTATGTTGTGAGCCGCCTTGAGCCCTTCGGGGATGAGGCGGCCTATAAATTTAATAAATAATAATAATAATAATAATAATAATAATAATAACACTGTAGCTCTTTCCACACAAGCCCCTGAAAATGTTTTGCAAACCCCTCCCGCTCAAAAACGCTTCGTGGCTGCCATTTTTTGGTCTTTCTGGCTGGGTTTTATTCCCCTGAAAAGCTGCAATTTGCACGTATTTGTGTTGCCGTAGCTTCATAGGCATCCCCCTTAAGGCAAAACAAAATTTTAAAAAAAGGGAAAATGACACGTACGCAGGGTTTCTGGGCAAAACAAACTTTAGTCGTCTGCTTTTCACCGTGAAACGTGCACAAATGAGCTGCAAGTGGAGAAAACCTCCAAGGGGAATCTTCCTGGGGAATCTGCTGCAGCACCCAAAAGGGTGGGTGTGAGCAGCCGAGACAAAAATTGGAGGCTTGGGTGGGGAGACAAATGTTTTTTGCCCTCTGGCATTCACTCAACAGGCAGGAAACCTCTTCAACCCAGGTTGGGAGGGTGGAAAGATTGGTAGTTTGGCCATTTTTGGAAAAAACACACACAGTTGAGAGCAATAAATGGCTGAAATCGTTTTGGGGAAGAGAGCTGTGCAAAGTTCTTCCCCAAAACCCTTTTTATAACCTCCTAAAGACTTTTTATTTGTGCTGTGCTGATTCCACCTGTGACACTTTATTTTTGGCTTCAAGACTTCATCAGACACACGTGATTTCGTTATGTTCATTCTTCTGATAAGGCAGACCGGCTATTTGCAGAAGCGGCAGAGAATGACCAAGGCCCCTTCCGCACGTGCAGAATAATGTACTTTCAATGCACTTCACAGCTGTATTTTACTGTGTGGAATAGCAAAATCCACTTGCAAACAATCGTGAAAGTGGATTGAAAGTCTATTGTTCCGCATGTGTGGAAGGGGCCCAAGATAAACCTTTGTATCTGCTTATGCCAATGTAACCCCCATGCTCAGAATGGGTTGACCCAGAAGGGGGTGGAGACTCAAAGCAGCAAAAGGCTGCAGAGCTCTTTGGAGGAGACAAGGCTACCAGACTCGGACCTTGATTGGTATAAGCCCTTAACACCTTGTTAAGGTAACTGCAATGTTGTTGGGAATGACTGGGAAGGTGGTAGTTTATTTTTGCTATGTTGTAAATGTTGGAGTTTATTGTTTCAGGGTTTCTTTTTGTGGTTGTAATGGGTGAGAGTTCTCCTGGAAACCTTCATCATGCTGAATCCTGTTCACCAAGCCCTTGGAGTCTTCAGGAGCCAACCCACTTGCAAAGAAGAATTGGACTTGGCATTGCAAGACTGTAACTAGAAGGACTTGAAAATGCAAACCTGAACAGGACCTTGAAGTGTGATGTTAAATGTTGATGTTATATGTTAAGAAAGTAAACCATTTTGGGTTTTTTTTTTAAAATTTGTTGTTGCAAACTCATTCCAAGTTTTGACCCACAGAACCCACAAGCTGTGGTTACACCTACCCTTTCTTAGTCATATGATGAAACCTCAAATGATCTTATTCTTATAAAAGGAGAAGTACTAAGAACTCTGGGCATTAAGGGCCTGGAGGACAGAGACAGAGAGAGATAGAGCTGTTGCTGGGATAAGCTGCCTTCAGTAAACTTATTTTTCTTTAACTCACATCTAGAGCCTGGACTTAGAATTATTCTTCTGAAACAATGCTATGTTCATAGCCATTAGTGCTATGTTCATAGCCATTAGGATTCAATTTTTACTTCGTTATAAAGTTGTTGTGTTTGTATTAAGTGTTGGTTACTTTGGAAGTTGTTGTTCCTGTTTGAAGCAGTTTCACCCTTTGTTGATCAAGCCACAAGGATGCTGCTATTTGATGGCATTGAAACCCACCAGCCCCCCAAACTTTCCAATAGGGATGTATAAAGTCAGGGATCTGCTGGATTACAGTTGGAAGAGCTTTCAAACTTTTAACTCACAGAAACAGCATAACTCTGCACAAAGCGCTAGAATTGCCAGCTCGAAGTTGGGAATTCTGGGAGATTTGAGGACCGAGCCTGACCTGGAGAGGGCAGGGCCTAATGCCACACATTCTACTTCCAAAGCAGCCATGTGCAAGATCTCTCGGAGTTTTGGGAGATATCCCCTAATCACAAATGATCTCTGTCATCTAAAAAACATTTGTGAACCTGGGAGATCTCCAGGCTCTACCTCAGTGGTGGGATCCAAAAATTTAACAGGTTCCCATGGTGGTGGGATTCAAACTGTGGCGTAGCGCCAATGGGGCTGGGGTGGGCATTCTGGGGGCGGGGTGGGGCATTCCAAGGGCGGGGCATTCCTGGGCGGGGCTGTGGCAAGGATGCAGCTGCTGCGTCGGTCCTTGGGCGGGAAACGAATGCACGCAGGCGCAGGCTGCCACGCATGCCGGTGCACCTCCTGCTAGACTGCTTCAAGTTCTGCGCGCTACTGCTGAGAGGAGGGGCGTAACTAAGTCAAAAATCACGTGGCAAAATCACCCATTAGTAACCCCCTCTCGGCACACACAAATAATTAGTAACCTACTCTCAGGAACCTGTGAGAACCTGCTGGATCCCACCTCTGCTCTACCTGGAGGTTGGCAAATCAGATAATCACACTTAAGGACTCTCTTCCCGGACAAGATTTGCTCCCCGTGGCCTGACAGCACAAAACATGCATACTTCAGGGAGTCAAACGAGAAATGCAAAAGGCCAGACTGAGAACAAATTTCTACCATTTCCCAAAGGAGACGTCATCTCTCCATTGCTAGAAAAAAGAAACACAGAGGGTAGCCAGTCAGTTGGAATTGCCAAACAAATGCACTCTGCTCACAGGCTGCCTTTATTCATGGACATATTTCAAGGTAAAACCCGGAGCTTTCAAATCACATTCCAGGGTGAAACGCTTGTAAATACTTTTTGTCATTCGCTCACTGCCAGTCCTTGCTTAGCATTTACATTCAAAAGGAGCTTGGGAGCACGGGGTCTCTTTTATTAATTCAAAGCTATCCTTTTGAATTTGAGTTTCATCTGCTGAACTCATTTCCAAAGACTCACCTTCCTATATATATTTTAAAAACCTGCAAGATAACGGCATGTACGATCGGGGCTTTCATCCTTGAGCAGACCCTGTGCTTCAAAGGAACACACACTAACCGAATCCTATTCAGCAACCAAATCTGATATTAATTTGATATTCCCCTGCCCAAATGTACTTCTGTTCAGCCTTGAATGATGCTGTTAAGCAGAGGTCGCCACCTTTTAAAGCCTGCAGGCACCTTTGCAATTCTATTACCGTTTGGGGCCACTGCTTACTTTTAGTGACACAGTGAAGATCATTGTCCTGTTTTGACAGCCGCTGCCGAGCCCAGTCAATCACATCTCCAATGGACAATCAGAAGCATTGCTAGGTAAAAGCCCAACCTGGGCTCTCTCACTTTCTAAAAACATTTGGTGTCTTCCAGGGAATATGGCCAGTGGTGGGATCCAAAATTTTTAGTAACAGGTTCCCTTGGTGGTGGGATTCAGTGGTGTAGCATCAATGGGGCTGGGCGGGGCACGACGGGGGCATGGTCGAGCATTCTGGGGGCGGGGCATTAATAATTTCTCGGTTACTGTAAAAAACTCTTACTGTAAAAAAAAGTTCCTAATTTCCAGCTGGTATCTTTCTGTCCATAATTTAAACTCATTATAGCAAGTCCTATCGTCTACTGCCAACAGAAACAACTACTTCTCCTCTACTTGACTGCCTGTCAAATACTTAATACTTTCAAATACTTAATTTTGTTTCTAGAAATCAAAAGAAGGATAATTTCCTTAAACAAGGAACTTTACCATATTTCTAAAACATGTTTTTAAAACAGCCCAGAAGGGAGAATTATCCCGTTTTCTACCTTCGCTAACCAGCCACATAGGAAACAACAGGACTTCATGATTTTTGGACCTAATGGAACTTCTAACGGAAAAGCAGACCCAATTAGTAACCCCCTCTCGGCACACACAAAGAATTAGTAACCTACTCTCGGGAACTGATGAGAACCTGCTGGATCCCACCTCTGAATATGGCGCTGCGTCTGGTCTGAGCTCTCAGAAGATCCCTGCCACACATTACTGAAAGGGGCGTCAGCCAGCTTTGGAGCAGACAGGTTGTAGCCTCCCCGGGAGATCTGGGGATATTCATCTCGACAGGTGAACTAGTCAGGGTCATTTCAAGAAGGATATTGACAAGCTGGAACAGGTCCAGAGGAGGACAACCAAAATGGGAAAAGGTCTGGAATCCATGCCCTATGAGGAGAGACTTAGGGAGCTGAGGATGTTTCGTTTGGTGAAGAGCAGGTTAAGAGGTGACACGATATCCATGTTTAGATATCTGAAGGGATGTCATGTTGGTGAGGGATCAAACTTGCTTTCTGCTGCCCCAGAGACTAGGACCAGGAGTGATGGGTTCAAGGTGAAGGAAAAGAGATTCCACATCAGGAAAAACTTCCAGACAGTCAGGGCTGTTCAACAGTGGAATGCACTACCTCAGTGTGGTAGCCTGGGAGTCTCCTTCTTTGGAGGTTTTTAAAGAGAGGCTGGAGGGCCATCTGTCAGGAGTGCCTTGATTATGTGTTCCTGCATTGCAAGGGGTTGGACTTGATGGCTCTTGGGGTCTCTTCCAACTCTATGATTCCATGGTTTCTCAGACCCACTAGTTCTGAAAACAACCAGGATCAGTAAGATTGCTAGTTTAGCAATTTTTGAAAAACCCAGGCTGAGAGGAAGATGTTGAGGATGTTTTAGAGAAGAGCAACTGTGCAAACGTCTTCCCCAAAACACTTGTTAAAACATCTCCAAGACGTTTTATTTCTGCTGTGCAGAATTCACCATAGAACTTGAATTCCTTTAATCCCCCCTCCACAGATGACCCACCAAGTGTTTCTAAATGGTATACAGCCCATGATGCATTTTTTTGGTCTTGCCCCCCAAGAACTGAGCACAACCCTTGCAACTGTATTCAAAACACCAGAGATGTCACTGACTTTTAACACCAATTTTATGTTATTTTTGTCTCCAGAAACACATGAAAGGAAACCTCAGCTTGTAGAGCTCAGCTCCTTTCACCCAAGGTGAGCTTGTCAAACAGGTACTCTCCCATGCCGCTCTGGGGCACCTCCAGGCGTTTCAGATTGGTGATGTGGTCCCCTACCCTCTTGATGACCTTCACTTGCTCGTCCAGGTATTTGGACTCCAGGAAGTCACAGAGCTGAGAACGGAAACAAAGGCAGGTTCAGGTAAGCTGGGGAGAGATTGTGAATTGCAGACACCTATTTCAACAAACACCAGTCTTCAAATAGGTATTGTGTTTAATTCACTCACTTAATGTCAAAGCTGAAAGTGACGACATGGTTCAGTTCATTTAATCTCAAAGTTGGAAGGGACTATGTATTGTCGAAGGCTTTCACCGCCGGAATCACTGGGGTGCTGTGTGGTTTCCGGGCCGTACGGCCGTGTTCTAGCAGCATTCTCTCCTGACGTTTCACCTGCATCTGTGGCTGCATCTGCATCTGTGGCTGGATCCTCCGAAGATGCCAGCCACAGATGCAGGCGAAACGTCAGGAGAGAATGCTGCTAGAACACGGTCATACAGCCCGGAAACCACACAGCACCCAAATTGGAAGGGACTACCTGGGTCATCTAATCCAACCCCTTGCCAACGCAGGAACTATAACTATAATATTGGTTGTAATTGGGTTTTATATTACTGAATTTTACATGTTGCACACCGCCCAGAGCCCTTCGGTGGTGGGCAGTATAAAAAAAAATCCAATAAATAAATAAATATTCAGTGATTTTTGTAAAACCTGGGTTGAGGGAAATATTATAATTGGTGAACCAATTTTGAGAAAGAGCCCTGTGCGAAATTCTTCCCCAAAATGGCAAAAATAGCTTCCTCAGCCTGTTATATTTGGGCTGTGCAGAAACCACCATAGAAAACCATTTTTATATTTTCAACACCATTGATTCTGAGCCTGCAGAATGGTCGTTTAAACCTTGGAAAGTTATTTTTACAGTAGGGTTCACTCAAACCAGTGGTGGGATCCAAAATTTTTAGTAACAGGTTCCCATGGTGGTGGGATTCAAACAGTGGCGTAGCACCAATGGGGCTGGGCGGGGCACGACGGAGGCATGGCCGGGCATTCTGGGGCGGGGCATTAATAATTTCTCTGTTACTGTAAAAAACTCTTACTGTACAAAAAAAGTTCCTAATTTCCAGCTGGTATCTTTCTGTCCATAATTTAAACTCATTATAGCTAGTCCTATCGTCTACTGCCAACAGAAACAACTACTTCTCCTCTAATTGACTGCCTGTCAAACACTTAATACTTTCAAATACTTAATTTTGTTTCTAGAAATCAAAAGAAGGATACTTTCCTTAAACAAGGAACTTTACCATATTTCTAAAACATGTTTTTAAAACAGCCCAACAGGGAGAATTATCTCCCGTTTTCTACCTTCGCTAACCAGCCACATACGAAACAACAGGACTGTATGATTTTGGACCTAATGGAATCTCTAACGGAAAAGCAGACCCAATGAGTCACCCCCTCTCGGCACACACAAATAATTAGAAACCCACTCTCGGGAACTGGTGAGAACCTGCTGGATCCCACCTCTGACTCAAACACCCCAACATGGAAGGTTATGAATATTAAGAACAGCTATTGTGCATTACTGTGCCAAGATTTCTAGGCTTTACATGTCTTTACTCACATGGGGGTCGCCCTTCTCGGTTGCCAGCTTGTGCAGGTCCAGCAGAGCTTGGTTCACAGTCTTCTCCAACTGCAAAGATTTCTGCAAGGCTTCCAAGCTGGTACCCCAGTCGTCCTGGTCGGGCTTCTGCGCAAGAAATGTATTTCAATCAATGAGACCTTTATTGGACATCAATAGTACAAACTAAATAACAAACCAAAACATTTGAACCCTGTTCGTTAATACATTGGTTGGAAACTCAGCTGCCAGCTCTATTATCTCAGCTGACCAATTGTCCAAAAAGAAGCGTAGAAGAAGAAGAGTTTGGATTTATATCCCCCCTTTCTCTCCTGCAGGAGACTCAAAGGGGCGTACAATCTCCTTGCCCTTCTCCCCTCACAACAAACACCCTGTGAGGTAGGTGGGGCTGAGAGAGCTCCGAGAAGCTGTGACTAGCCCAAGGTCACCCAGCTGGTGTGTGTGGGAGTGCACAGGCTAATCTGAATTTCCCAGATAAGCCTCCACAGCTCAGGCGGCAGAGCTGGGAATCAAACCCGGTTCCTCCAGATTAGATACACGAGCTCTTAACCTCCTACGCCACTGCTGCTCCACTGCTGCTTACCCAAAATATTGTACGGCAATCCCTAACATGGGAGGATAACATATTGGGGAAATAAGGTCTATATAAGCATGCTTGGAGTAAGGCATAGAATGTGTTCTACTGTTTCCATAATGTTAAGGCAGTGAGAGCACATCTGTTCTTGAGGAGGTGTCCTTAAAATGTGCCCGTTAAGGAAGGCGGAGAGAAAGGAATTACATCTTGCCCTGGTGAAAGCCCATCTTTGTTCAGGATTTATCAGCACTTTCAAATAGCAGGCCATCTGGGCTCTCTCTAAGACAATACCATGATAAAGAGGAGTACACGAGGAGCCTGTTTTACAGATCAAATGTTCAGAGCAATAAAAAGTCATCTCATTGATCATGAATACCAATTCACGATCAATGAGATGGCTTTTTATTGCTCGGAATATTTCCTTAGGTGGCAAACCTTAATAAGTAGTCCCAAGACAGTCCTAACGAGATTAGCTTTTCTTCAATATGACGCCACCAGTCCGAAGAACAGGGAGAGCAAGAAATATGTAGCTATTAGGACAGGTAGTGAAGCACAAATGTATTAAGAATTTAAAGGTTGCCAACCATGCCCTAGTAATGAGGAGATGTTTTGCAGCCTCCAAACAGAGAGTTGCGTATGAGACGCAATGAGGGACTCCAAAGAGTTGATATAAGAAGTTGGACTGAATTTTCTCTGGGGATATGTTCCACAATTGGATCTATATAGGGATCTTAAGAACATAAGAACTAGCCTGCTGGATCAGACCAGAGCCCATCTAGTCCAGCACTCTGCTACTCGCAGTGGCCCACCAGGTGCCTTTGGGAGCTCACATGCAGGAGGTGAAAGCAATGGCCTTCGGCTGCTGCTGCTATTGAGCACCTGGTCTGCTAAGGCATTTGCAATCTGAGATCAAGGCAGATCAAGATTGGTAGCCATAGATCGACTTCTCCTCCATAAATCTGTCCAAGCCCTTTTTAAAGCTATCCAGGTTAGTGGCCATCACCACGTCCTGTGGCAGCATATTCCAAACACCAATCACACGTTGCGTGAAGAAGTGTTTCCTTTTATTAGTCCTAATTCTTCCCCCCAGCATTTTCAATGAATGCCCCCGGGTTCTAGTATATATAGAATCTTGTATAGAAGTTGTTGGACTTGGACAACCTTGGTGTTGAATATTTTAATGGCTGCCAGAAATGTATTTAAAGACTAGATGCCTCCACCCTTGAGAAGAGTTTGCAGTCGGACAGTAACAATGCATTGAACTGTTTAGGGTCTTTTTGCCCAAGTCTATCCCACACACCTTGATGTCCTTGAGTACAATGCGACCCCCTCGCTTGTTCTGGTACCTCAGGAACTTCTCTGCATGCTCCCTCTCTTCTTGGGACTGCTCCCTGAAGAACTTGGCCACGTGGCTCAAGGCGACGTCATCACGGTCAAAGTGAGAGGCCTGGAAAGAGAAGAAAAAAAGTTGGATTTTACACCTGCATTTCTTCAGGAGGTAGAAAGCAGTTTACAATCATCTTCCCTTCCCTCCCCACAACAGACACCTTGTGAGGGAGGCCCTCATTAGTGAGCTAAACATTTCCCAAAGGCTTTGCAGCAGAGTTCTCCGGCATTTATCTACTCAAGGAGTAACTTCGGCAAACTACCTTACTCCCAGGTGAGAGAAGGGAAGAGGGCGGGAAAAATGCCAGGAGACGAGAGGCTGAATTCATTAATAAATTTTATTCAGACCAACAGGGGTTCTAGCAGCAAAAGGGAAGAACTAATTAGACAAAGAAAGTTAGCCTTTTTTTAATAAGGAAAAGGCTAAAAAAAACCTAAAATGCATTGCTATTCATAACAGAACCATAAATCTCACATATGTCATGGCAAAACTATACTCTTCAGTATAACACTTCCAATTAACCATCTAAAATTTCTCTTCCATTCTGACCATCCTGATCTTATGCAATATATCATTTTTGGGAGTGCTACTAGATCTCAGTAGTTCTTTGACGTTCCGGGGCTATTTCAAAGAGTTTTCAGGTCAGTTCCCAAATCTTCTAAGCTTTTTTTTTCTAAGGCCATTTCCAATACGGTCAAGTCGAGGTACTTCCACGCCCGGCAAAAGAATTCTGCCGGCGTGGAGGCGGAAGGCCGCTATCGCGATGCAAGCTTATGCGGGCTGGCCTCCTCCGGAGACGTACGGCAGGCTGCCCCGCGATGGAGCCGCCTCTTCCCCTCTTCCTCCATCCCACTCACCTTGTCCCCGTTAGCCCGGCCTGCTGGCCTTCGAAGCCCGCTTCATCGCTGCCTCCTCCGATCTCCAGTTTGAGGTCCGGAGGACAGCGGGCAGATGAGCAAAACTTTCGATGGCCAGCAGGTCGAACGACAGGGACAAGGTGAGTAGGGATACAGGCGAAGGGGAAACCAGCGTGGTTCTCAGCCGGTGCTGTTCGCGACCGGGCCACCAGGAACAAGTTAAAGCGCAGTGCTGGAAAAACAACCCTTAAAGGGTTGTTTTTTCAGGGTGGCCTGATGCTGCCCTGGGGAGGGGAAGCGATGCCAGGTCGGCATGCTTGTTGCCAGCAGCAGCCGGGCCAGGTAGAATGGCTTTTCCCTGGGGACGGCGTTTATCCCCAGGGCGCCATTAAAGGGCCGTGTGGAAACGGCCTAAGACACTATGTGAAGCAAAGGCTTATTAGCTTTCAAGGGTACAAAGAACACAGTTCTTTCTATTCATTCACAATCAAGAAACAATAATAATATAAGTTCTATATATGTGTATATTGATCAAACAATACATGTCCTGACTATTCTCTCTAAAACCTCTTCATCCCAATTCTTAACCTATTTAAGCAAACTTTAACCCATCTCCCACCAATTCATAAGCTCCTTTTGTCATTACGTCAGACCTTGTTATAAGAAACTAACAACTTGCACCTGGTGTTCTAATTTCCTTTTCTTGGAGAAATTCTCTATCAGACAGAAGCAGAGGGATTTTAATCAAAGCTTTTTCATCCTGGGTCCTTTAATGAGCTCAGTTTCAATATAGTATACGTGTTTTGCTCAGCCTGTTTTAAAGCTAGTAAAACTCTGGTCCAGCTGCAAGGGCTTCTGGGTCGAGTTTTTATTTCTGTCACTACGGGATGTTTAGCAGGCTTTAATTCTGATAACACAAGAGAGCAAGGAGTAAGTTTGAACTGTAACCAGAAAACCAAGCAGAAAACAGAAATGTTCATCTTCTGAGACATGGTTTTCATTCAACAAGACAGAAAAAAACCCAAAATAAAAACCAACCCTACAATTGCTGTAGAAGAAGAATGCTGGAAACAGTGTTCCTAGCATTGGCGTAGAAACATATTGTGTATCACAGAAATAATTTTACAAGAAAGTAACTCAAGAAACTTCAGTAATGTTTTCTCATTACTTTTGGGGATTATCTAAAAGCCCAAGGCCAGACACTTACCTCCATAGAAATCTAATTTGCTTGTCAAAGTACTAGTGCATATTAATAGAAAAATACCAGTCAACTTTCTGTAAATGTGTTCTATCATTATCATGAGATTATTATCTAGGTAGCTAATTGACTTATTTGCACGTGTTGATTATCTCACTTTGTTATGAACCAATCAGCATGTGCATTTGAGTTACATCTCATATTAGCAAGATCCGGCCAATTTCAACTTATAACTGCTATTAAAAAGCAGTTAATCTAACTTCTCTGTAACTGCTTCAATTAACTGCCCAAGATTAAAATAACTCTAAGGAAATTTCACTTCCCCCAAGAAGTGCTTGAAACCTGGATTAGCTTGCAAAAGTCATCAAGAAAAGGTTAGTGATACCAAATGAACATAGACATTTCTACTGGTATTGATCTCATTCTCCATTATCGGGTTTTATTTGCCCAGGAGCAGCAGTGGCGTAGGAGGTTAAGAGCTCGTGTATCTAATCTGGAGAGGGACCCGGTTTGATTCCCAGCTCTGCCGCCTGAGCTGTGGAGGCTTATCTAGGGAATTCAGATTAGCCTGTACACTCCCACACATGCCAGCTCGGTGACCTTGGGCTAGTCACAGCTTCTCGGAGTTCTCTCAGCCCCACCTACCTCACAGGGTGTTTCTTGTGAGGGGGGAAGGGCAAGGAGATTGTACGCCCCTTTGAGTCTCCTGCAGGAGAGAAAGGGGGGATATAAATCCAAACTCTTCTTCTTCATCTTCATCCAGCAGGTACCACCTTTCTTGAAGTTATTGAAAGGCTAGAAAATATGGATTTTTAAAAAGCTTTCCCTTTTCACCTTGAAAGGCATCAAGAGGTACATGAGAGAACCAACTGATAGCCTTCTTTCTAACACATGCATCCAGTATTCAAAAGATGGATACCACACTCTTTTCATCACATGGTGTATTGATCAGAACCATGCTAGGGACAGTGGTCAAAGCATAAAATACTACTGTGAAGAACAACTGGTGTAAATAAACTCCCGATTAGTTTTACTTAAAGGAATAGTAGCTTTTGAGTCTACTGTACATTTGTAGTATCAGCGGCCTAATACAGAAAACTCTTAACATGTAGAGGTTCATACAAAATAAGCATCTCATCTATCTTGGGTGCTGTGTGGTTTCCGGAAGTTATGGTCAGTGTTCACTAGTACTCTCTCAGCGTTGCAGCCTGCATCTGTGGCTGGCATCTTCCAGAGGATCAGCCATAGCCACAGACTGGCATAAAAGTGCAGTAGAGAGACTTCGCTGCTAGAACACGGCCATACGGCCCGGAAACCACACAGCACTCAAGTGATTCCGGCCGTGAAAGCCTTCGACAATACATCTCATCTATCTGTTTAGGAAAGTCATGGGTCAACTAAATATGAACCTCCTCGCTGTATATCTGCTATTGGGGAGAAAGGGAAGAACATAGAAGATGAAGAAGAGTTTGGATTTATACCCTACCTTTCTCTCCTGTAAGGAGACTCAAGGTGGCTTACAAGCTCCTTTCCCTTCCTCTCCCCACAACAAACACCTTGTGAGATAGACGGGGCTGAGAGAGTTCCAAAGAACTGTGACTGGCCCAAGGTCACCCAGCAGGAATGTAAGAGTGTGGAAAAACATCTGGTTCATGAGATAAGGCTCTGCCACTCAGGTGGAGGAGTGGGGATTCAAACACGGTTCTCCAGATTAGAACCCACCTGATCTTAACCACTACACTACACCAGCTCTCTTCACGGGAAACATGTACCAGGCACATACTCCATTCCAACTTGGTAACTAAAATAAGGAAAAATAAACATCCAGTTTCTCACTTATAGTTGCCAGTTCTGGGTTGAGAAATTCCTGGAGATTTGAAGGGGGTGCGAGTCTGGGGAGGACCCCCAACAAAATACAAAACCATGCACTTCATTTGAAGGAGCCATTTTCTCTAGGGGAGTGGACCTCCGTAGACTGGATATCAGCTTTCATTCTGGGAGCTCTCACCTCAATGCTAGCAACTCCACCTCACTAGAGCTTCCAGGATACTTGAAATAACGGCGCGAAGCACCATGATAAACGTTTTAAGAATTTAGATACCCCCTATGCATGTTTAGAAATAACTTCTGTGACGATTAATGAAACTGCAGAACTAGGACACAAGAACACGGGCATTATTTACAGCAGAAGAAAACGGCAACATACCATCGAAAGGTAGACATAACTAGCGGAGAGCTCCAAGTTCACTAGCTGGTTCACAGCCGCTTCACATTCAGGATGGTAATTCTGCTTCACCTGGGATGTCATCTCTGCTCTCCAAACAGACGAAACTCCCAAGAATAATCAAAAGTGGTTCAGCTACTGCTATAGAAGGGCCTGTGGACCCAGGCAATATAAATACAGCTTGAAGGCAGGTAAGTATGTGATTAGCAGCTGTGTCATCCAATGGGAATGCCCTTCTTCATCAATTCACCAGTCAGCTCTTGGGGTGGGAGATGACTGAGCAAAAAGTTAGAAGCAGCTGATAGTAGTCAAGAATCAGTCTTGGTGGGTGAAGGGGTGGGGGGCTCTTATTTGGCTTATTTTCTCCTTTGCTTTGCCTGAGACATTTTTCCTTCTGGCTTTTCCAATGGGACCCATTATTCCAATTTCTTAGAAACACAAGTATCTACAAGAATATATTGACACAAAGTCTCCAGTTGTTTTGTTAGGATTACTAACAACTGCCCCTTTAAGATAGATTTAATAGGATGTTATTTATCAGGTGAAGTGATTAACTTCCATGAAAGTGCCATGAAAAACTTTAATTGCTCTTTTAAAAAAAACATGTTAAGCCTCTTTTAAAGGGACAGAAATGGGTTTTTTTCCTTCCAGGTTGTTAGCAACTAAATGTAGAGTGACCATCAGCTTGGAGAAAAAAAGTTGCCCATCCTTTGAATAGAGGCTTATTTATTTATTTGCTTTATTGATACCCTCGCCTTGCTCCTCAATGGGGATCTGAAACAGGAAGCATTGTTCCGCATTTTATTTTCACAACAACCCTGTAGGGAAGATTAGGAATAAATATGAGACCAGCCCAAGATCACCCCAGCATGCTACCATGGCAGAAACAGGATTCGAATCTGGGTTTCCCAGATCCTAGCTCAACATTTTAATCACTACACCACAGCTTACTGGGTAGAAACGGACAGATCAAGTTTTTAATGGAACTGGCCAGTAGTGGGATCCCAAAATTTTAGTAACAGGTTCCCATGGTGGTGGGATTTAAACTGTGGTGTAGCGCCAATGGGGCTGGGCGGGGCACAACGGGGGTGTGGCCGGGCATTCCGGGGGCGGGGCATTCCTGGGCGGGGCTGTGGCAAGGATGCAGCTGCTGGCATTCGGGTCCTTGGCTGAAATCGAATGCACGCAGGCGCTAGGCTGCCACGCGACGCCGGGTGCACCTCCTGCTAGACTGCTTCAAGTTCTGCGCGCTACTGCTGAGAGGAGGGGCGTAACTAAGTCAAAAATCACGTGGCAAAATCACCCATTAGTAACCCCCTCTCGGCACACATAAATAATTAGTAACCTACTCTCAGGAACCTGTGAGAACCTGCTGGATCCCACCTCTGGAACTGGCTTAAGGTGCTAGATAATTCCCCCTTCACTATTGGGATACATTGTGTGTGTGTTAAATGCCACATTCAAACAATTGTGAAAGTGGATTGAAAGTGCATTATTCTGCATGTGCGGAAGGGGCCTGACCTTGCTTCCAGAGATATTTGGACAACAATCTGAAAAATGATTTTTGATGGTTCTCTAATTGCTTCTGCTAACAAAAGTGGAATTATCTAGCTCAGTGGTTCTCAACCTTCCTAATTCCACGACCCTTTAATACAGTATCACTCGTGGTTGTAGGCTGACCCTTCAACCCTAACATTGATCCATTTTACAGATGGAGAACACTGATGCAGAGAGCATTAGGCGACCCCTGTGAAAGGGTCGTCCGACCCCCCAAAGGGGTCCCGACCGCAGGTTGAGAACCACTGAACTGGCCCTACTTCTTGTGTGCGTTGTAAAGATTAGGTCAGAAACACTGTATTCGGATAGCATGTATTTTAACAATTTGTACCATTCAGGAAGGCCTACTGTCTGAAATGTATTGGTTTAAATGATTTTTTAACAATTTGTATTGTGTCAAAGTGTTACTTTGTTCAAAAGTGTTACTATTGTGTCAAAGTGTTACATCATGTGTAACTCATTAGTATTCATTTTCTTCTTAGGCCTGCTGTCAACCATCTTGGTTTCCTGATTTTTCTGGGGTGATGCTTTTTCTGCCTCTTTCTGTTACGGTTATAGGGGAAAGGAACATCACCTTAAAGAATGTCCCATTAAGCCTCTGTTGAAGGGATTCATTTCTAGAAATGGAATAGAAATGTGATTTTTGTCATTTTGCCAGGAATTTACAGGAAAATGGAGTATAATTATCCTATGATTAGATCTGAGGCCTCTGTTTTGACTGACATCCCCAACATGGGTCACATCGTTTAGAAAACAGTATTGATTCCATTTGAAAGGAAAATGAAAAACCTTTTCAATTTGAAATGAAAATCATAGAATAATGGACTCGTGGAAAGAAAGATGGCTGGGGAGAGAATTAGAATCAATTGTTTTCAAAGGTTTGTCGAAATGCTGAACTTGGAAAACAAGAACAACAAACGTCCTTCAACATCAAAATTGACGCAAAATGAAATTTATCTCCCACAAGTGGCCAATGTTTTGTTCATGTGAATAACCGGTTATCACAAAATCCATTCGAGAAGGAGAGTTTGCCCAAACCGGGCCTGGTTTTGTTCTGCCGACTGCTCACGGCTTCAGAGTCGTGAATGGGCAGCCCTGAATGGTGTCCAAAGCTGTAGTGGGCAGCCAGAGGAGAGCCAGCTTTCTTCTTCTGTTGGCAAGACCTGAACGCACCTGGGGTGTGAATTGCCGCGTGGGTGGGACTCTGTTCCAGGTTTTTTTTCTGCCTGCCCCAGTTAAGAGGTATGGGTAAGGTGACCAGATGGTCACCTTTGTGATCCGGATAGTAAGGTGGCCGCGGCGCTGGTCATACAGACGTTGCGGTTATTAAAAGAAATATCGCAGACTTCTGGGGTTTCCGCCACTTCTGTCACTCTGTCACAGGGTGGCAAAATGGCAGAGCCCCAGTCGATGGTACCTCTGCTCGCGCATAAAAGATAAGATTTATCGCCAGAGGAAGCGCGATTAGGCTTCTGGGGCTTTACCCGCTGCCGCCCTGTGACATTGAAGCCGCAAACGGTAAGCCTCCTAGAAGGCCGATAAGGCGCGTTGAACGCCCGGTATACCGGAGGAAGCTGCCAGTCACTGCCTTGCGCCCCCAAGGCAGTGCAGCAGCCTCCCCAAAATCGGGACAATTTGTAGAACCCGCGGGACGCGGGACAAATTGTCCAAAGGCGTGACGGTCCCGCCAAAAGCGGGACGGCTGGTCAGCCTAGGTATGGCACTTAGGTAGAGATTACTCTATCAACAGGTGCAACGTTAAGGAGATATACAGCCAAAAGACGCGTTGCATCCACCGCTTTTTTAATGTGCTCAAATTGTGTACCAAATCATAAAGTGCATGCGTACATTAAAACCGCACTACATTCATATAACAATAATACATTTCACTGGTACTCTGTTTACCCCGCTTATGGCTGCTAGAATGAGAATTTAATCTGATGAAGATTACTTGAAAACGGTTACAAAATAGCGCACTCCGTTCATGTTCTGCATATACAGACTTTTGCTTGATTCTCGGATACTTCATAGACCGATTCAGGAGGACATGGTATCGTCAAGTTGAAATCGTAGCGTATTAACGCAGATAAAGAACTGACGATACTGCGTATAAATACGGACACTCTTGTTGCTACAATTGTAGCTAAAAGCTACGTTCTCTAAGATATTGAGTACACAGAGTACCAGTGAAATGTATTATTGTTATATGAATGTACTGTGATTTTAATGTACACATGCACTTTATGATTTGGTACACAATTTGAGCACATAAAAAAAGCGGTGGATGCAACGCGTCTTTTAACTGTGGTAGAGATGCCAGCCTCCAGGTGGGACCTGGAAAATCCCCTGGAACTACAGCTCATCCCCAGACTACAGAGATCCGTCCACTGGAGGAAGTGGATCTGGGGGGGAACTCTATGGAATTGAATCCTACCGAAGTGCTGCGTAGTATAGTGGTTAAGTCAGGTTCACTCTAATCTGGAGAACCGGGTTTGACTCCCCGCTCTGCCACTTGAGCTGTGGAGGCTTATCTGGGGAACCAGATTAGCTTGTGCACTCCCACACATGCCATCTGGGTGACCTTGGGCTAGCCACACAGTTCTTTTCTAGGAGTTAAATCTCAAACTCCCCACCTGACTCCCTCACAGGGTGCTCCATTGCCCAGAAGGAGATTGTCAGCCCCTTTGAGTCTCCTTACAGGAGAGAAAGGGGGAGATATAAATCCAACTCTTCTTCTTGTCCTCCCTAGGCTGTACCTCCAAAGTATCAGGTTTCCCAGCCTGGATTGGCAACGGGGGGACTTGGCAGCCCTACACTGGGGCAAGCCATGGCCCCCACCCTACTGAGGGCACCGTTAATGGGGACACTTTTCCCTTGCTGTGGAGGAGGGATAGGTTTGCCAACTTCCAGGTGGCACCTGGAGATCTCACAGAACAACTGATCTCCAGATAACAAAAAGATGAGTTCCTCAAGAGAAAATGGTTGCTTTGAAGGCTGGACTCTACAGCATCCTATCTCTGCTGAGGTCTTTCCGTTCTCCAAACCCTGCTGAGTCGGCACCCTCAGGAAAAAGAACAGCTGTATTCCTCCAGTGCAGTTTTTCTGTCAGTAGCACAAGAACTACTTTTTGAACGGCCGAGTTTCTAGCGTTACTATAGAAGCCGAACACTATAAAATCCTTTTGACTGTGAATTATCCCTGTCAAGATACATACTACAGTCCCACTTTCCTTCTAAATTGTTAAATTGTTTTATCTCTATGTAATATTATGTCACTTGTGTAGATGGCTTTATTGATTTATTTATTCTTCGTGGCGATTTTCTTTCAACTCTGAGGTGATTCTGGAGCTCTCAGATCTAACCGTTAAACTACATGGATAATTTTCATTCCTTCTTGTTAAACCATGCTTGAAGCTGTAAGATGTGTTTATGGGATTTTTAATTGGTGTCTGCTAAAGGTCAGTGAATGTGAATACATGTAAAATGGGGCAGTCCCCGTCTCTGATGCTTGAGGTAGCATTTCTGGCAAATTGGAGAAAAATGCCCTGTTGCTTTAACAGAGGCTAAACTGGGCTGTTATCTGCAAGGTGATAAAATTTACCTCAGTGTCCCAAAAAGTTTCACCTGCTTATTTCCACGCATTTATTAAAGGGACAGGGCATTTTTTCTCCCTGTTGCTGACAACCCAACTTGTGAGAGAAGAAGAAGAAGAAGAGTTTGAATTTATATCCCCCTTTTCTCTCCTGCAGGAGACTCAAAGGGGCTTACGATCTCCTTGCCCTTCCCCCCTCACAACAAACACCCTGTGAGGTAGGTGGGGCTGAGAGAGCTCCGAGAAGCTGTGACTAGCCCAAGGTCACCCAGCTGGCGTGTGTGGGAGTGTACAGGCTAATCTGAATTCCCCAGATAAGCCTCCACAGCTCAGGCAGCAGAGCGGAGAATCAAACCCGGTCCTCCAGATTAGATACACGAGCTCTTAACCTCCTACGCCACTATGGGATACCAACATACACCTATGGGATACCAACATAATTAATATCAGCCCTGCCTTGAATTGACCACTGTGATTTGTAAGATGAGAGATACAGCATGGTGTAGTAGTTAAGAGTGGCAGACTCTAATCTGGAGAACTGGGTTTGAGTCCTTACTCTTCCAAATGAGTGGCGGACTCTTATCTGGAGAACTAGATTTGTTTCCCTGCTCTTCCACATGAAGCCTGCTGGGTGACCTCAGGCTAGTCACAGTTCCCTCAGAACCCTCTCACCCCCACCTACCTCACCAGGTGCCAGTTGTAGGGAGAGGAAGGGAAAGGAGCTTGTAAGCCACTTTGAGTCTCCTTGCAGTTGAGAAAAGTGGGGTATAAATCCAAACTCTTCTTCTATCTTTAGAGGAGTTTTAAGCAACCTTAAGGTTGTTTTAAGCTGGTTATCAAGAAGTACAACAGTGTGGAAGAACATAAATATTTATCCCGAGAACACAAGAAGAAGAAGAGGAAGAAGAGTTTGGATTTATATCCCCCCTTTCTCTCCTGCAGGAGACTCAAAGGGGCGTACAATCTCCTTGCCCTTCCCCCCTCACAACAAACATCCTGTGAGGTAGGTGGGGCTGAGAGAGCTCCGAGAAGCTGTGACTAGCCCAAGGTCACCCAGATGGCATGTGTAGAAGTGCACAGGCTAATCTGAATTCCCCAGATAAGCCTCCAAAGCTCAGGCGGCAGAGCTGGGAATCAAACCCGGTTCCTCCAGATTAGATACATGAGCTCTTAACCTCCTACGCCAGTGGATTTATATCCCGGTTTGTACTTGGACCATCAAGAAAGACCAGGATCGCTATGAAGAGACTGGCAATGGCAAACCACCTCTGCTTCTGTCTTGCCTTGGAAACTCTAGGGTCACCCTAGACGAGCTGGGACTTGATGGTGTTTTCCACCACCACCATTCTGTCATTCTTGCTAAGACTCAAGTAGATATCAAGGGCAAGTACCATTCCATACAACCAACATCCACTCCATAATAATCGTAAACATTAGCAGCTTTACTATTCCAAGTAATTCAGAGTTTTACTATCACAAGTTATTCAGAGCGCCAGCGTGGTGTGGTGGTTAAGAGCAGATGGATTCTAATCTGGAGAATGGGGTTTGAATCTCCACTCCTCCCCCTGAGTGGCTGAGGTTTATCTGGTGATCCAGATGTGTTTCCGCACTCCTACTTCCCTACTGGGTGACCTTGGGCTAGTCACAGTTCCTTTGAACTCTCTCAGCCCCGCCTACCTCACAAGGTGTGGGGAGAGGAAGGGAAAGGAGCTTGTAAACTCTATGCTGGGGATAATTAGGAAAGGAATTGAGAATAAAACTGCAAGGATTGTTATGCCCTTATATAAAGCAGTGGTGCGACCGCACTTGGAGTACTGTGTTCAGTTCTGGTCGCCACATCTCAAAAAGGATATTGAAGAGATAGAAAAAGTGCAGAGAAAGACAACGAGGATGATTGAAGGATTGGAGTACCTTCCTTATGAGGAGAGGCTGCAGCGTTTGGGACTCTTTAGTTTGGAGAGGAGACGTTTGAGGGGGATATGATTGAAGTCTATCTATACAATCATGCATGGGGTAGAAAATGTTGACAGAGAGAAATTTCTCTCTCTTTCTCACAATACTAGAACCAGGGGGCATCCATTGAAAATGCTGGGGGGAAGAATTAGGACTAATAAAAGGAAACACTTCTTCTCACAACGTGTGATTGGTGTTTGGAATATGCTGCCCCAGGAGGTGGTGATGGCCACTAACCTGGATAGGTTTAAAAAGGACTTGGACAGATTTATGGAGGAGAAGTCGATCTATGGCTACCAATCTTGATCCTCTTTGATCTGAGATTGCAGATGCCTTAACAGTCCAGGTGATCGGGAGCAGCAGCCGCAGAAGGCCGTTCCTTTCACATCCTGCATGTGAGCTCCCAAAGGCACCTGGTGGGCCATTGCGAGTAGCAGAGAGCTGGACTAGATGGACTCTGGTCTGATCCAGCAGGCTAGTTCTTATGTTCTTATGTTCCTATGCTTCTGTCTTGCCTTGGAAACTCTAAAGGGTAGCCCTAGACCAGCTGGGACTTGATGGTGTTTTCCACCACCACCAATCTGCCATTCTTGCCAAGAGTCAAGTAAATTTCAAGGGCAAGTACCATTCCATGCAACCAACATCCACTCCATAGTAATCGTAAATATTAGCAGCTTTACTATTTCAAGTAATTCAGAGTTTTACTATCAGAAGTTATTCAGAGTGCCAGCGTGGTGTAGTGGTTAAGAGCAGGTGGATTCTAATCTGGAGAATGGGGTTTGAATCCCCACTCCTCCCCCTGAGTGGCTGAGGCTTATCTGGTGAACCAGATGTGTTTCCACACTCCTACATTCCTGGGGTGACCTTGGGCTAGTCACAGTTCCTTTGAACTCTCTCGGCCCCACCTACCTCACAAGGTGTGGGGAGAGGAAGGGAAAGGAGCTTGTAAGCCACCTTGAGTCTCCTTCAGGAGAGAAAGTTGGGGTATAAATCCAAACTCTTTTTCTTCTTCTTAGAAGCTAAGCAGAGTTGACCATGGTCAGTACGTGGGTGGGAGACTGACAAAGAAACCCAGGGACACCACACAGAGGCAGGCAATTGTAAATTGCCTCTGTTCATCTCTTGCTTTGAAAATCCCACACAAGGGGGTTGGCATAAATTGGCTACAACCTGAGGGCACTTCTTCAATTCAATGTAAACAAAGCCAGAGAATATTGCGCGGAAAACACAGTGGACAATAAAGCGGGCGCTACAAAAGTGGAGAAAAGGGCAATGAAAGTCTATATTAACTACAATAAACAATGTAATAAAGCCGGGCTGCAGAGTTAGGAGAGAATGCAATAACTCCAGTTTGCCTTAAATTCCACTGGCGTTAATTACAACATTTGTTTCATAAGAACATCCCTCTGAATAATTCTGGGGAAAGACAGGAAGATGCGGAGACCTTCCTGGCTTTATCAGGCAGGCGGCTTCACCAGGCGGGAAGGAAAACAAAGATATGTCAGTAAGTCACAGTTGTTGTGGGGTATCGTAGCCATGGCAATCCGGTCCTGCTAGTTGGTTTCCAATTGCGCGGACTTGATTGCTGACTGCGACCGAGAAAAGAGTTCTTGCAGGCAGCACCGCAAACTCTTTTTTTCTGACTCTGTGCTTTCATCATACTGAGGAAATTCATCAAGCAACACACACAAGGAAGCTACTTTACCGGTTGATCCAGGAGAAGAGTTGGTTATTATATCCCACTTTTCTCTACCTTTGAAGAGTCTCCAAGCAACTTACAAACTCTTTCTTTTCCTCTCCACACAACAGACACCTTGTGAGGCAAGAGGGGCTGAGAGAGTTCTTGAGAGAACTGTGACTGGACCTAGTTCACCCAGCAGGTTTCATGCGGAGGAGTAGGACAACAAACCAGGTTCTCCAGATAAGAGTCTGCCACGCGTGTAGAGGAGTGGGGAATCAAATCTGGTCCTCCAGAATAGAGGCTGTCGCTCTTAACCTCTATGCCACGATGGCTCAAGGCCAGCATTGTTTAGTCAGACTGCCAGCAACTTCTCCAGGGTCTGAGATTCATGTGTTTCTCATCACCTGCTACCTAATTCTTTTAACTGGAGATGCCATGGCTTGAACCTGGGAACTTCGGGCATACTAAGCAGTTGCCCTATCACAGTGATGGCGAACCTATGGCACGGGTGGGCCCTCTCTGGGCCCTCTCTGTGGGCACACAGAGTTCATCATGTGGGGGGGGGGGTGGAAAATCAACCCCACCCCACACATCTAGGCTGGCCTGGGTCACTGAGCATGACGTGTGCGCGCCGTGGTGAGCAGAGAGGACTCGGATGGCGGGCCTGGTGCCTGTGCTCCAGGTGGCTGCTGCCTGAGGGGAGGGGGCACAGAGGAGGCAGAAATACTAGAGAGGCACAGAGCGGTGCACGTGGGACTTGCTGGAGGCTAGAGCAGGCTGGCCCCTGTTCGAGGGGGTAGGGTGGAGGAAGAGGGAGCCAACCGTGTTTTTTTTTCCTAAACTAAAACCTCAGCATTCAGGTTAAATTGCCGGGTTGGCACTTTGTGAAAAATCAGTGGGTTTTGGGTTGCAATTTGGGCACTCGGTCTCAAAAAGGTTCGCCATCACTGCCCTATCACTAGGGTTGCTGGGTTCCTCCCGCCACAGGTGAGGGATGGCAGGGTAGGATTGCCGCCCAGATCCATGTTAGGAAATTGTTGGAGATTTTGAGTGGACCTGGGATGGACAGGACCCTCATCCTGTCCACCCTTCTAAAGCATCCATTTTCTCCAGGGGAGTTTATTTCTGTCATCTGGTGATAAGATGTAATTCCATGGGATCCCCAGGACCCACCTGGATATTGGCCCCCCTACCTATCACTGAGCCTCTGCCCCTCCCCAGAGCTTTTCTTTACATGGCATGTGGTGGAGCTATCTGTTCAACCTGCTGAATTTCTAAGAACATAAGAACATAAGAACAAGCCAGCTAGATCAGACCAGAGTCCATCTAGTCCAGCATTCTGCTACTCGCAATGGCCCACCAGGTGCCTTTGGGAGCTCACCTGCAGGATGTGAAAGCAATGGCCTTCTGCTGCTGCTGCTCCCGAGCACCTGGTCTGCTAAGGCATTTGCAATCAAGGAGGATCAAGATTGGTAGCCATAGATCGACTTCTCCTCCATAAATCTGTCCAAGCCCTTTTTAAAGCTATCCAGGTTAGTGGCCATCACCACCTCCTGTGGCAGCATATTCCAAACACCAATCACACGTTGCGTGAGGAAGTGTTTCCTTTTATTAGTCCTAATTCTTCCCCCCAGCATTTTCAATGAATGCCCCCTGGTTCTAGTATTGTGAGAAAGAGAGAGAAATTTCTCTCTGTCAACATTTTCTACCCCATGCATAATTTTATAGACTTCAATCATATCCCCCCTCAGATGCCTCCTCTCCAAACTAAAGAGTCCCAAACGCTGCAGCCTCTCCTCATAAGGAAGGTACTCCAATCCTTCAATCATCCTCGTTGCCCTTCTCTGCACTTTTTCTATCTCTTCGATATCCTTTTTGAGATGTGGCAACCAAAACTGAACACAGTACTCCAAGTGTGGTCGCACCACAGCTTTATATAAGGGCATGACAATCCTTGCAGTTTTATTATCAACTCCTTTCCTAATCATCCCCAGCATAGAGTTTGCCTTTTTCACAGCTGCCATGCATTGAGTTGATATTCCCATGGAACTGTCGACTTCTGTTCTAGATGGAGCTATAAAATTCAAAGAAGACTTCCCCCCCCTCCCACTTCAAAGCCTTTGGGAAAAAATGGCGGAAAAAGACACATATATGTCATTGGCTGGGAAAACTAAATTTATGTGTGTACTTTACAAGCTGAAATAGGATCTACCTGCCACGTAAGCAGAAGAAACAGTCCTGGGAACATCTCAGCTAATTGCAGGTGGCACAGTGAATCCTTGGAGCAGCTGGAAATGGCGGAGAAACTGAAAATGAGAGCTTTAAAATTGGGCTGGAAAATAAGACGTTTCCGGCTTTCTGCACAGCTAGCAGGAAACGTCTTCAACCCATCTCGGGGGAAAAGTTCGCTAGTTTAGTGTTCTCAAAAAAAAACAACCCCGGGTTCAGCAGAAATAAAATATTCTGAGGACGTCTTGAGGAAAAAGCTGTGCAAACTTCCTCCGCAAAATGCTTCCTTTCACATCCTCAAGACGCTTTGGCCCTTTCCGCACGGGCCAAATACAGTGCCCTAGAGACGGCAAAAACGCCGTCCCCAGGGAGCTGTTCGAATGGGGGGCGCAGCTGCTTCGCTCCTCCCCAGGGCGAGAAGCCGCCATTTTCCCACCCTGCTCCCTGAGCGAGGTTTTTGGAAAACGATGGCTTCCAGCCGCTGCCGTACGAACGGCAGCGGCTGGAAGGCGCCATCCCTCCCCCCCTTGCCCGATCGACCTACCTTCTCTGTGACCTTCTGGTGCATCGCTGAGGCCTGGGGACATGCCCCCCCTGCCCTGCAACTCCGGAGCGGTCACGCAGGGCAGGGGTGTGTGTCCCCTGGCCTCAGTGACATGCCGAACGGTCGCAGAGAAGGTAGGTTGATCGGGCGACGGCGCTCCGTGGTGCCGTCTTCCCTTTTGTTACCGGGACCGTTCGTGACTTCATTCTCTCTCCCCTCCAAAATGTCAAGGCTCTTACAATGCACCTTCAAAGATCATACTTACATGAATCATGCTCTGCCCGCATGGCATATAGGAAATGTTTGGCCATGAATCAGATAATTGGCCTGTAAATTGTATTTCATTTTTTTAAAGTTCAAGGCAATTCCAGCAGTCAGCTTGTATTAACAACTGACCTGCCTTATTTAGTACACTTTGAAGAATGCATCATTTAAGACACTTAAGATTCTCTGTTTAAATTACAAGTTGGCCATCATTTTTCGGCATAAGGGGACTTGTTTTAAAATTTGAGTGAAGTCTGGAAGCTGGGGACAGTTTGACCCCATTTCTTTTTAAGTTTGACTGTGTCAATAGGCATAAGGCAGGAAGGGTCGACATGAACCGTGGTGTCCTCTGAACATATTTGGCCTTTTCCGTCGCAGCTGCAACTTTATAGGAAAAAAAACAGGTTGAAGAAATCCAACTTTCTCTAACTGTGCTATGTTAAGTAGGGCAGCCACAGAACCATCCGGAAGGTCCAGTGGAAAAAAACCCCTCTTTCAACTCCCCCACCAAGACTTTTTCTTCCTATCTTACGTACAGTCCAGCAGGGCTTTTATCTTACATAGATCTAATGAGGCCTCTGCTAGTGTTTGGCTAGAGAACAATTCTCACAAAGTCAAGCAGCACAGACCCTTAAGTGGATACAAATTAGACTATTCATTATATCAGCATTTCTTTCTTTCCTCATACCCACAGAAGAAACGGAAGTGTAAAGCTCTGTCGCTGTTGCTCAAAATGAACTTGTGGAGCACCATCTCCAGATGTTCCTGCAGACATTTAAACTCCAGGGAATCACACAGCTGAAAAGAGTAAAAGAGAAGCAGAGTTGGCTTTTGTGAATACCTTTGAAGACACAGTTATAAGGGAGGAAAGACAGGGTTGCCTGTTCCAGGTTGGGAAATTCCTGACGATTTGAGGGTGGAGCCTGGGGAGACACAGTTTTAAGGGAGGAAAGATAGGGTTGCCTGCACCAGATTGGGAAATTCCTGATGATTTGAAGGTGGAGCTTGGAGGGACACAGTTTTAAGGGAGGAAAGATATGTTTGCCTGCACCAGATTGGGAAATTCCTGACGATTTGAAGGTGGAGCTTGGGGGGACACAGTTTTAAGGGAGGAAAGCTAGGGTTGCTGGCTCCAGGTTGGGAAATTCCTGACGATTTGAGGGTGGAGCCTGGGGAGACACAGTTTTAAGGGTGGAAAGATAGGGTTGCCTGCACCAGATTGGGAAATTCCTGATGATTTGAAGGTGGAGCTTGGAGGGACACAGTTTTAAGGGAGGAAAGATAGGTTTGCCTGCACCAGATTGGGAAATTCCTGACGATTTGAAGGTGGAGCTTGGGGGGACACAGTTTTAAGGGAGGAAAGATAGGGTTGCCTGCACCAGATTGGGAAATTCCTGATGATTTGAAGGTGGAGCTTGGAGGGACACAGTTTTAAGGGAGGAAAGATAGGTTTGCCTGCACCAGATTGGGAAATTCCTGACGATTTGAAGGTGGAGCTTGGGGGGACACAGTTTTAAGGGAGGAAAGATAGGGTTGCCAGTTCCAGGTTGGGGAATTCCTGACGATTTGAGGGTGGAGCCTGGGGAGACACAGTTTTAAGGGAGGAAAGATAGGGTTGCCGGCTCCAGGTTGGGGAATTCCTGACGATTTGAGGGTGGAGCCTGGGGAGACACAGTTTTAAGGGAGGAAAGATAGGGTTGCCGGTTCCAGGTTGGGGAATTCCTGACGATTTGTGGGTGGAGCCTGGGGAGACACAGTTTTAAGGGAGGAAAGATAGGGTTGCCGGTTCCAGGTTGGGAAATTCCTGACGATTTGAGGGTGGAGCCTCAGCAGGAGAGAAACTTCAGCTGAGTATAATGCCATACAGCCCACTGTCCAAAGCAACCTTTTTCTCCATAGGAACTTATCTTTGTGGTCTGGAGATCAGCTGTAATTCCAGAAGATCTGTAGGACCCATCTGGATACTGGCAACCTTATGGAAAAATCAGAAGAGCACAGGAGGAGAAAAAACTCTTTTTTGGGGTGAAAAAAAGCTTGACTTAAGAAGCATTCTGCTCATTCTGAATCCAAGTCCGGGGACTGTTGAGAGGCGTGAGGCACATATTAAGGAGACTACATGGCAAATGAAGATGTTCTCCAAACATTTCGGCCAGAGAATCATTTTAAAAGAAGATTCACTTAAAATGTTTTGAGACCACAAATAAAATACTGGAGGGTAAAAACAATGTGGAACTCCATGGAGGAAACTTTTTATTTCCTGCTTCAAAATGCGCTTGTGGGGAAAGGGCCAATAAAAAATCTTGATGGTAGGGGGGTCAGCCTGAGGCCCTCTGCCTTCTGAGTAGACAATAAAAACCATGATGGATCAAGGGTCAGATTCAGTGTAAGAGTTTGGATTTGTACTCCATCTTTCTCTCCTTTCTCAAAGTGGCTTACAAACTCCTTTCCCTTCCTCTCCCCACAACAGACACCTTGTGAGGTAGATGGGGCTGAGAAATTTCTGAGAGAAGGTCACCCAGCAAGAATGTAAGAGTGTGGAAACACATCTGGTTCACCAGATAAGCCTCAGCCATTCAGCTGGAGGAGTGGTGAATCAAACCCAGTTCTCCAGATTAGAATCCACCTGCTGTTCACCACTATACGATGCTGGTTCCATGTGCTGTAGACCATGTGTTTTATACCATAAAGAGTTATTTCAACTCTGACTGAATTCAAAGCAGCCTTATAGATTTACATTCTGTCCTCTGAAGGAGTGAGCTGAAATCTTCTCAGAATTCTCCATTTTATTCTGGTTGTTGGTGCCGCTAATGTTTGGCTCCGTTCCTTTGCTGTTTCCAGCATTGATAGCATTTGCATTCAGAAACTGTAATTTTTTTCAGAAACATAATAAAGTTAAAGGAAGACTGCACAAAAGAGGGAGATGTATTGTGTGAATTCCCTCGCTTCTCCTTCTTTGTGTTTTATTAAACAACATACCATACATTATTGACTTGGCTAGTGAAATTTGTATTGCACGCTGAGGCACTTAATAACAACAGAGTTTTCTTGGCTAAACAATTAACCACACAGTCCTAAGAATTTGCACCCTTCTAAGTCCATTCAAGTCAGTGGGCTTAGAATGGTTTAACTCTGCTTAGAACTGCCGTGTAAATCTTTTACGGCCCTTTACTGTTCTTCCAGTTGGTGCATTGCTGAAAAATTTACACTTCCCTTAACTCATAAATGGTTTCTCATAAACTCATTAATGTTTTGGCATGTTAAGTCTATTAGCTATCTGAAAAGCTATTGATTTGTTCCTTAGCCTCATAATTCTTAATTCATTCAGTGATTCATAAAATGAAGATTTATTGGGTTGAGCCTCTCTATTGACAGGTTACCCTTAACTCAAACTGATTTCCGTAAACTCCCCTAAGTAATCGCAGTTCAAGCCTCCATCTGCGAAAACACTTAAAAACTGATATATTGTGCTCAGTTCCATATGAACAAGTCATTTAATTAGTTAGAAGTTGGGATGCATGCAACATTGTCAGTTAATTTATAAGGGAAATCATTCTAACTTGTCAGCCCCTTACTAATAAACTTTTAATAACTGAGAATTGTTTTTCAAAAAAAGATTCGTTTAAAACATTTTGAGGCTCGAGAGGAACCATTTGGGGGTAAAAACAAGGTGCAGAAAGGATGTTGATCTCATCTGTAGCTAAGCAGGGTCAGTCCAGTTAGTACTGAAATAGGAGACTACCAAGGAAGACTAGGATAGCTCTGCAGAGGCAAACAATGGCAAACCACCTCTGAACATCTCTTGCCTTGCAAACCCTATGGGGGTCGTGATAAATCAGCTGCGTATTAAGGTCACTTTCTACCACCACCTTAGAAGCTCTAGATGCTGCTATGAATCTCAGCAGTAGGGTATGGTCTACTTAGACTGCCAGCAGCTAGGCTTGGTCAATACTCTAGAAATTCGGTAGAATTCGGATTCGGATTGATTCGGTCATAACATTATCTGTATGCCCAAATAAGAGCATATTCGGGTATACCCGAATATTCAGGTATACTTGAAAAATTCGGGTCTGTGATTTTGGGTTTTTTTTTTGGTGTTTTCTGTCACGTTTCGGCCTGAAGGGGGTGCATTTTAAAGCTAGCGGCACAAAAAATTCAGGGTGTCATCTGGAGACTATCCTGAAGATTCCACCCAAGTTTAGTGAAGTTTGGTTTGGAAGGCTCAAAGTTATGGGGTACCCCCATCTCCTGTTAGCTCCCATTGGAAACAATGGGGGATGGGGCACCCTCTTTGGGGGTCCATAACTTTGGCCCCTTGAACCAAACTTCACCAACCTCAGTTGGTGTCATCAGGACAGTCTCCGGATGATACTAGGAAATTTTGGTTTCGCTAGCTTTAAAAATGTGGCCCCTGCAGCCTGAAACATGGAAAAACACAAAAATACCCCTCCCCATCCTGAATACTTTGTATTTGGATTCATTCATATTCAGGTAGGACATATTCAACCGATGAAGTCTTCCACATCACTGATCCTTCTAGCTTGAGATGGCAGGAATTAAACCTGAGACCTTCAGCATGGCAAGCAGATGCCCTACAAATGAACCACTGCCCCTCTGCTGTTCCATTTGGGGCGTAAGAGGTTAAGAGCTTGTTTATCTAACCTGGAGGAACTGGGTTTGATTCCCAGCTCTGCCACCTGAGCTGTGGAGGCTTATCTGGGGAATTCATATTAGCTTGTGCACTCCCACACATGCCAGCTGGGTGACCTTGGGCTAGTCACAGCTTCTCGGAGCTCTCTCAGCCCCACCTACCTCACAGGGTGTTTGTTGTGAGGGGGGAAGGGCAAGGAGATCGTAAGCCCCTTTGAGTCTCCTGTAGGAGAGAAAGGGGGGATATAAATCCAAACTCTCCTCCTCCTCCTCCTCCTCCTCCTCCTCTTCCAGTTTGGCAATGCAGTCTCCCAGCCATTGGAGAACATCCAGTTGTATCTCCAGATATCCAAACTCCAGGAAATCACACAGATCAGAGAAATTCCAGACAGAATGTGGCAGAACAGTACATGCTTTGCATGGCTTTTGAGGGCATCCATCAAGGACAAATGTACAAAAGGAAAATGAAAAGCCTGTTTGTCTGCTTCTCTGAAGGACAAAGCAAACAGAATCGGCAACCATTTAATGCCTATCCTTTTCTGTCTTCAGAGCAAAACTCAGCAATTGTGTAGCCACAGTTTCAGAGCGGGTGCTGTGCCTCCCCAGCGCTTGCTAGAAAAGGCAGATCAGTGGTTTTATAGAACAATACCCACCCTTTTATTTTGAAATCCAGTTTTTGAAGCTCTCTATTCTTCAGAATTACTGGTTTTCAGTGCCACGGAGGGGAGTTGCTGTATACTTACGAATGTCTTTGAGCTACCTGTTAATCAGTGCACAATGCAGACCAGATGCATTTAAGGTTGCTAGCTCTGATTTGGGAAGTAGCTGGAGATTTTGGGGATGGAGGCACAAGAGGGTGAGTGGGGGTGGGTGGGTGTAGAGAGGGACCTTGGCAAGGTATAATGCCATAGAGTCCACCCTCCAAACCAGTCATTTTTTTCCCAGAGGAACTGATTGCTACTGTCTGGAGATCAGTTATAATAGCAAATCTCCAAGCCTTATCTGGAGGACTGTCAAGTCTTGGTCTGAAGACACCAAATGGACTCTTGATATCTGATCAGAAGTCTATATTCAACCCAGCCAGCACCTGGCTTTTACAATGCCAGTTCTGCTGGGCTGTTGAAAATCAGTTAAATTTATCCTTGCAGATTTTCCGCCATGAATCCCCTGCCCTGGTTCCTATGCAATGTGAGAAAGAAGAAGAAGAGTTTGGATTTATATCCCCCCTTTCTCTCCTGTAGGAACATAAGAACATAAGAACATAAGAATTAGCCTGCTGGATCAGACCAGAGTCCATCTAGTCCAGCATTCTGCTACTCGCAGTGGCCCACCAGGTGCCTTTGGGAGCTCACGTGCAGGATGTGAAAGCAATGGCCTGCTTGGGTGCTGTGTGGTTTCCGGGCTGTATGGCCGTGTTCTAGCAACATTCTCTCCTGACGTTTCGCCTGCTAGAACACGGCCATACAGCCCGGAAACCACACAGCACCCAAGTGATTCCAGCCGTGAAAGCCTTCGACAATACAATGGCCTGCTAGTTGCTGCTGCTCCTGAGCACCTGGTCTGCTAAGGCATTTGCAATCTGAGATCAAGGAGGATCAAGATTGGTAGCCATAGATCGACTTCTCCTCCATAAATCTGTCCAAGCCCCTTTTAAAGCTATCCAGGTTAGTGGCCATCACCACCTCCTGTGGCAGCATATTCCAAACACCAATCACACGTGGCGTGAAGAAGTGTTTCCTTTTATTAGTCCTAATTCTTCCCCCCAGCATTTTCAATGAATGCCCCCTGGTTCTAGTATTGTGAGAAAGAGAGAAAAATGTCTCTCTGTCAACATTTTCTATCCCATGCATAATTTTATAGACTTCAATCATATCCCCCCTCAGCCGTCTCCTCTCCAAACTAAAGAGTCCCAAACGCTGCAGCCTCTCCTCATAAGGAAGGTGCTCCAATCCTTCAATCATCCTCGTTGTCCTTCTCTGCACTTTTTCTATCTCTTCAATATTTTTTTTGAGATGTGGCGACCAGAACTGAACACAGTACTCCAAGTGCGGTCGCACCATGGCTTTATATAAGGGCATGACAATCTTTGCAGTTTTATTATCAACTCCTTTCCTAATGATCCCCAGCATAGAGTTTGCCTTTTTCACAGCTGCCATGCATTGAGTTGACATTCCCATGGAACTATCAACTAAGATGCCCAAATCCCTTTCCTGGTCTGTGACTGATAGCACTGACCCCTGTAGCGTGTAGGTGAAGTTTGGATTTTTTGCCCCTATGTGCATCACTTTACATTTTGCTACATTGAACTGCATTTGCCATTTCTGAGCCCACTCACCTAATTTATCAAGGTCTGCTTGGATCTCTTCGCAATTTAGGAGACTCAAAGGGGCTTACAATCTCCTTTCCCTTCCCCCCTCACAACAAACACCCTGTGCGGTTGGTGGGGCTTAGAGACCTCTGAAAAGCTGTGACTAGCCCAAGGTCACCCAGCTGGCGTGTGTGTGATTGTACAGGCTAATCTGAATTCCCCAGATAAGCCTCCACAGCTCAGGCGGCAGAGCAGAGAATCAAACCCAGTTCCTCCAGATTAGATACACGAGCTCTTAACCTCCTACGCCACTGCGGTGTCGAACATCTCAAAAACAGCGCAGTGATAGTTGACCACCTGCCGCCTCCCCCTCCCGCTGGGAAGGTGCCAAAGTTGCTTCGACTGTGGGCTACAGTTGCAAGCATCAAAGGGAAGCAAAAGAACAGAACCGATCCATTAACATATCAGAAGTAAATGCCATCTCCCCCTCCCTGCCCTCAGGTGTGAGACCTTGCACCTAGGCCAATTCATCAATGTCAGGCTTCATCCTGACAAGGACGAAACCCTAGATATGTGGTCTTTGGCATTCCAATGGAGAAGGTACCATTCCCCCACTCCCCTGATTACAGGAAGTAGAATGCAACCGGACATCAAAGATACCAACATGTATCTTTACCAGCATTTTACCTCTTCTTTATTTTGTAACATCCGGCCTGAGCAAAGAGTTCTGGAGAACCCAAAAGCTTGCACATGGTTTTGTTTCATTTTTTGTTAGTCTTAATCAAAGGAATGATGTGGATTGTGCTTTACCTTCTGAGCTGCAGGCATCATCTAACTGTAAATTGAGTTGTGTGTTCCCAACAAAAAGCAAAGGACTCTGGGAAATGTAGTCCAGAGGGTGCCATTTCTCATGTGCAGAGGGGCTGACAGTTCCCAGAGAGTTCAAAGAGAATGGTGAATAGTCCAACAGCAAGGAATCTCAAAATGGGTTCCAAACTCCTTTCCTTTCCTCTCTCCACAACAGACACCTTGTGAGGCCTGTTGGGCTAAGAAAGTTCTGAGAGAACTGTGACTAGCCCAAGGTCACTCAGCAGGCTTCATGTATTGAAGCAGGGAAACAAATCCAGTTCACCAGATAAGATTCCGCGGCACTGCTCATGTAGAGGAGTAGGGAATCAAACCTGGTTCTCTAGATTAGAGTCCATGGCTTTTAACCACTACACCACACTGGCTCTCAGAAAGGCCTTTCCTTTTGTCTTCATTACTGTTTAAAAAGAAAGGATTTAGTTAAGTTTTTGGACAACTGGTATCCTTGCTAGATTATTTGGATAAAATAGAAACAAATTGAAGATTAATGGTGTTGAAGGTTAGGGATTGTTAAAATGAGATCCCATAGAGAAAAGTGTGACTCTTATTAGCACTCGCTCTGAAGATCCAATTTAACTTAGTTAAAGAGGAAGTGGTAGAAAAAGTTTTCCAGTTAGTTAACAATACTTGGTGGAAAAACTGTGTCCTTGTAGAAAATGTACTTTTTGGTGATTTTTTTAATGTGTCCTTTGTGATGTAAAGTTGTTTAAGTAGTAATAAAAACTTTAATCTCAAAAACAAAACAAAAGGACTTTCCCTTCAATCTGATTTGCTGGACCGGAATGTGTTACTTGGATTTTTTTTTTGGAAGAAAGATATAGAGTGTGAGGTTGCTTTCAGTAGGCAAGGCCAGGCAAAGACTTTGCTTGCGAGAGAGTCATAAAAGAGAACATGTGTGAAAAAACTAAAAGTTTACCCTAAACGGGGTGCCTTTCCAGTAATGTACGAAAACCAGGATTCTTTATCCAGATTCTCTGAGGCCCCTTCCGCACGGGTGGAATATGGCGCCCTGGGGACGGCAAAAACGTCGTCCCAGGGAGCCATTCACACAGGGGGTGCAGCTGCTTCGCAGCCGCGTTGCCCTCGCGCCGCCCGACCGGCGCAAAGCTGCCGTTTTCTGACCTCGCTTGGGAAGCAAGGTTTTTGGAAAACGTGTAAACGGCAGTGGCTCCAAGGCGCCCTCCCCCCTTCCGCCCTCTACCTACCTGTCCTGCGGCCCTCCGGCGTGTCGCCGAGGCCTGGGGACACCCCCCTCTGCCCTGCGACTCTGGAGCGGTTGCGCAGGGCAGGGGGGCGTGTCCCCTGGCCTCAGCGACGCGCCGGAGGGCTGCAGGACAGGAAGGTCGCCCTGACAATGGCGCAGCTCTGCGCCGTCATCCCAGCCGGTTCTGGGACCATTCATGCGAACGGTCCCAGAGGGGTCGGGTCAGCGTGGAATACGCCGACCCGACCCCTTCCGCCTCCGTGCGGAAACGGCCTGAGTTTTTAAAATTACAGCTGAGTTTTAAAAATTTTACTAAAAGGAAAGAAAAGAGAAATAATACTATCAGCTTGCTCTCAGCTCTAGAAAGTTCCAAGTATAAAAAGTCATATAAATACGAGACAATACTATTTAGCCCAAGGCAGATGAATGAATGAATTAATGAGTCCCTTTAGCGTCATGTCAGGGGTCTTATAGAATTTGCTCCTCCAGTCCGTCAATTGGGTGTTGAATAGAGTTGAAGAGAATCCACCTGTGGATTCTTGTCAATTAAGACCCATCTGCCTGGTTTAGGATGTGTCCTTGTAAAAGCCAATTCTGTTAATTAAAGAATAACATGACTTAACTAAACGCAAACACAGTTTACGACTTTAATGAGGGCCAGGGGGGTGCATTGTTTATGACCTAGCAAAACCAAATTGTTGCCTCATAAAAGACCCTGTTTGCAGGATAAATGATCTCTAAGCAAATTTAAAGAAATATATACACTTTCTTCACAACATGGGACTTCCCATTAGTACAATAGCACTGCCGACATTTATTTCCTCTATTGGGTGGGGGGGGGGGGGTTGTGCACCTGTAGCAACACAGAGAATTTGAACTAAATATAGACTCACCTGTAATGTATCAATTACAACATTCGGTAAAAGTGTGTCGTGATTATATATTCATAAATGTGAAACTGCAGCAACATGCCCCCCCATGCTTTCAGTGACAAAATAAATTGAATAATGGAATGCAGTTTCAAATGCACACTCAGGATTATCCAACAACATATGATGAAGTGATAATAGCAAAAAAACAAGCACAGCTGGTCGGTCCACCGGATAAAATTCTTTGTTTCACACATTTTTTTCCTGGCAGACCTTTGGTTTTTATCAAGTTGATGAGAAGAAGAAGAGAAGAAGCGTTTGGATTTATATTCCCCCCTTTCTCTCCTGCAGGACACTCAAAGGGGCTTTCAATCTCCTTGCCCTTCCCCGCTCACAACAAACACCCTGTGAGGTGGGTGGGGCTGAGAGAGCTCCGAGAAGCTGTGACTTGCCCAAGGTCACCCAGCTGGCGTGTGTGGGAGTGCACAGGCTAATCTGAATTCCCCAGATAAGCCTCCACAGCTCAGGCGGCAGAGCTGGGAATCAAACCCGGTTCCTCCAGATTAGATACATGAGCTCTTAACCTCCTACGCCACTGCTGCTTTGAAAGAAAGAAGCAAAATATTCAGCAAATGTTGTGTGGTTTCCGGGCTGTATGGCCATATTCCAATAGCATTTTCTCCTGACATTTCACCTGCGGCTGGCATCTTCAGAGGATCTGATGATGCCAGCCACAGATGCAGGTGAACCGTCAGGAGAAAATGCTACTGGAACACGGCCATACAGCTCAGAAACCCCACAACACTCCAGTGATTCCGGCTGTGAAGGCCTTCGACAATATATATTTAGTGGGTGCTTTTCCAGTTGTTTCATTTTTATGGTGGGACGGGCTTTGTCAATTGCATTTCTGCTTCTAGGAAAGACAAGCCAAGGGGTCCAACCTGCAAGGAAAAGTTGGTAAGCAAACCTAAATGCAGCTGCTTCCTGACAGGTGGCCGTCCAGCCAACCTCCAAAGAAGGAGACTCCACCACACTCAGAGGCAGCCTATTCCACTGTCAAAGAGCCCTTACCCTCAGGAAGTTCTTCCTAGTGTTTAGGCGGAATCGCTTCTCCTGTACCTTAAATCCATTACTCCTTGTCCTAGTCTCTCGAGCAGCAGAAAACAAGTCACCCAGAAGGAGATATGCTAAAACACCAACAAGAGCTACGTGTATGCAGATGCAGTTTAAATCAGAGTGACGACATAATACACTACACACTTCATTGCTCTTTTTACTCTGCTATCCGCAACAAATATATCAATGATATCCCGTCAGGCCTGACAGGCAGTGAGGAAGAGAAAGTTTGCTTTCTGATGGCGGACGTGTATGCTGAGGTTACATTCCAAGTAGCGATATTCATGTTTTTCGCAGCGAAAATCAGAGAACGTTTAACTGATGTTTAAAACATACAAGCTAAGTTGTAATAAAAGTGGTTAGAAAACCTTCATAATTACAATCAGATCCTGCTATGAGTAAATATATGATACTTGCTTCGGTAACTTAACACTAATAGAAATGTAATGCTTCTACACTCTAAAGCTTGAAAAAATCCTCACAATGTGTCTTATATTTTTGTAAACTGTGGGGAGTAGGGCTTTGGTTGAAGTATCTGTTTATATGTGTATGGCCTGTGGCTAATAAACATTGAATTGATAATAAAAAAAAAAGTCACCCAGAAAGCTTTGTGTGAGTGGGGATTGGAACCTGTGTTTCCCAGGTCCCAGTATTAACCACAAAACCCTGCTGGTTAGCTTAACCCAGTGGTGGGATCCAAAAAATTTAGCAACAGGTTCCCATGGTGGTGGGATTCAAACTGTGGCATAGCGCCAATGGGGCTGGGCTGGGCACGATGGGGGCATGGCTGGGTATTCCGGGGATGGGGCATTCCTGGGCGGAGCTGTGGCAAGGACGCAGCCACTGCGCCGGTCCTTGGGCGGGAAACGAATGCACGCAGGCGCAGGCTGCCACGTGCGCCGGTGCACCTCCCGCTAGACTGTTTCAAGTTCTGCGCGCTACTGCTGAGAGGAGGGGCATAACAAGGGCCGTTTCCACACGGGCAATTAATGGCGGCCTGGAGACGGTAAAAACGCCGTCTCCAGGCCGCCATTCGCACAGGGGGCGCAGCTGCATCGAAGCTGCGCCGCCCTCGCGCCGCCCACCCGTTGCGAAGCCGGCGTTTCCCCAGAGCGCTTGGAAGTGCTCTTTTTGGGAAAACGTCGCCTCGAAGGCGCTGCCGAGTGAATGGCAGCGGCTTCGCGACGCCTCCCCCACCTAGCACTTACCTTGTCCCCGGGCCTCCGGCGCGTCGCCGAGGCCTGGGGACATGCCCCCCTGCCCTGCGCCGCTGGAGCAGGTGCGCAGAACCAAGGGCCGTGTCCCCAGGCCTCGGCGACGCGCTGGAGGCCCGGGGACATGCCGGGTTGGCCGGGCGCTGGCGCTCTGCGGTGCCGGCTGCCCGGCTGTTTCCAGGACCGTCCGTGCGGACAGTCCCATCGTCGTCGGGTTGGCGTCGTAAATGCCGACCCGGCCGCTTCCGCCTTCATGCGGAAACGGCCTAAGGCAAAAATCACGTGGCAAAATCACCAATTAGTAACCCCCTCTCGACACACACAAATAATTACAATACTAAATAATTACAATAATTACAATCTCACAATACTAGAACCAGGGGGCATCCATTGAAAATGCTGGGGGGAAGAATTAGGACTAATAAAAGGAAACACTTCTTCACGCAATGTGTGATTGGTGTTTGGAATATGCTGCCACAGGAGGTGGTGATGGCCACTCACCTGGATAGCTTTAAAAGGGGCTTGGACAGGTTTATGGAGGAGAAGTCGATTTATGGCTACCAATCTTGATCCTCCTTGATCTGAGATTGCAAATGCCTTAACAGACCAGGTGATCGGGAGCAACAGCCGCAGAAGGCCATTGCTTTCACATCCTGCACGTGAGCTCCCAAAGGCACCTGGTGGGCCACTGCGAGTAGCAGAGAGCTGGACTAGATGGACTCTGGTCTGATCCAGCTGGCTTGTTCTTATGTTCTTATGTTCTTAATTAGTAACTTACTCTCCAGAACTGTGAGAACCTGCTGGATCCCACCTCTGGCTTAACCACTACGCCGTGCTGGTTAACTTAGCACAAAAAGAGATGGCTTTTTCTGCTCGCTGGCTGCCTATCAGTAATTGTTCAAGCCGACGCTACGACCTATCAGTGCTTTCTCTCAGCAGAGGGCAGAGCCTCTGCTGCCTGCCAGGAACAAATGAACTCCGTCCATTATTAAGAACAGAACGTGGCCCAAGGACACCATTTGCTGATTCATAGACGCCGGGATGGCGTCCCTTCCATTGTAGGCCAACCCCCCCCCCCCACCACCTTAATTAACCGCAGATTAACTTCATCACAGTTGGCAACTCTCACATTCCCCTGAACTGAAAGGGCCTCGAAGAGAAAAGAAAGCAGCTGGAGAGGACGCTTCGATGCTGACCTTGGCTGAGACGGGATTTTGCTTTGCACATCGAGTTTATTATGAGCTGTGGAAGTGAAGTTCAAGTGGGATAAAAGAACCACCTCCAGTTCATACCGAAAGGAGCACTAAAAGAAACCTTTTGCATATTCATACAATGGCTAATGACGAATGCAGCAGTTCAGAACAGGGGTTTTTTTGCGGGGGGGGGGGGGGCTCTACAAATCTCAGGGAGGGGAGGTATTCAGAGACATGCAGGATTATCGGCCGCCCCTTCTTTCCCCCTTGTCAGTGGTTTTTGGTAGCTGGTGGAAAGAAGCTAGTTTGTACAGCTCCCCCGAGCTGGGGAATAGCAGCTCTGATATGAGATAAGAACATAAGAACATAAGAACAAGCCAGCTGGATCAGACCAGAGTCCATCTAGTCCAGCATTCTGCTACTCGCAGTGGCCCACCAGGTGCCTTTGGGAGCTCACATGCAGGATGTGAAAGCAATGGCCTGCTGCTGCTGCTGCTCCTGAGCACCTGGTCTGCTAAGGCATTTGCAATCTGAGATCAAGGAGGATCAAGATTGGTAGCCATAGGTCGACTTTTCCTCCATAAATCTGTCCAAGCCCTTTTTAAAGCTATCCAGGTTAGTGGCCACCACCACCTCCTGTGGCAGCATATTCCAAACACCAATCACACGTTGCGTGAAGAAGTGTTTCCTTTTATCAGTCCTAATTCTTCCCCCCAGCATTTTCAATGAATGCCCCCTAGCCAAATTCTAACATAACAGTTAGGAGCTGGCTTATAGCCCTCCAGCACAAAGGACTGCTTGAAGATATGCTGAAGGTTTGGAGGTTGCGTGCTTTGAAAGAATACGATTGGTAGAGTGCACTAGACACATGCACACTGTATGTATTAGTCACCTGCTTGGGGAAATAAGTCACATGGACTTCAGCAAACTATTGGGAGTCCTTCATTATAAGGAACCCCGTTCCAGACACGACAGAGATAGCATTCTAAACTAACTAGCTAGGTTGGGATGGATGGAGAAGCAGGAAAGCATGTCTGGCCATCATGTTTGCAAGAAGAGGAGTAGTAGTAGTAGTAGTTTGTATTTATACCCCACCTTTCTCTCCTGTAAGGAGACTACAAGGTGGCCTACATCCTTTCCCTTCCTCTCCTCACAACAGACATCTTGTGAGGTAGGTGGGGCTGAGAGAGTTCTGACAGAACTATGACTAGCCCAAAGTCACCCAGCAGGAATGTAGGAGTGCGGAAACACATCTGGTTCACCAGATAAGCCTCTGCCACTCAGGTGGAGGAGTGGGGGATCAAAGCTGGTTCTCCAGATTAGAATCCACCAACTCCTAACCACTACACCACACTGGCTCAAGAATGAAGGAAGTTTCTCCTCATATCAACTGGGGGGAAGGGGGAGGGGTGTGGGGGTGATTTTCCACCCCCACGTGATCTCAATGGCACACACCTGGGGTGCAACGCCCCCCCCCCCGCCCCGTGGCAGCTACACGAGTGGTCTCCATGTGAAGGCACAAAAGCAACCCAGATTGTTTCTGTGGGCTCCGATTGCTGACTGAATGGGCACACATGTGAATGGGGAAAAGGAACACAGCTTCCTTTAGAACAGTGATGGCGAAACTATGGCACGGGTGCCAGAGGTGGCACTCAGAGCCCTTTCTGTGGGCACGCGTAACCCCCATGCTCAGAATGGGTTGACCCAGTAAGGGGTGGAGACTCAAAGCAGCAGGAGGCTGCAGAGCTCTTTGGAGGAGACAAGGCTACCAGACTCGGACCTTGATTTCTATAAGCCCTTAACACCTTGTTAAGGTAACTGCAATATTGTTGGGAACTACTGGGAAGGTGGTTGTTTATTTTTGCTATGTTGTAAATGTTGGAGTTTATTGTTTCAGGGTTTCTTTTGTGGTTGTAATGGGTGAGAGTTCTCCTGGAAACCTTCATCATGTTGAATCCTGTTCACCAAGCCCTTGGAGTCTTCAGGAGCCAACCCACTTGCAAAGAAGAATTGGACTTGGCAGTATCAGTAGACTGTAACTATAAGGACTTGAAAATGCAACCTGAACAGGACCTTGAAATGTGATGTTAAATGTTGATGTTATGTGTTATGTGTTAAGAAAGTAAACCATTTTGTTTTTTAAAATTTGTTGTTGCAAACTCATTCCAGGTTCTGCCCCACAGAACCCACAGATAGAGGTTATACACGCACAGAGTCGCGCCCCCCCCCCCCCCACATCTAGGCTGGCCTGGGCTGCTGGGCTCAATTATTAGCATTAAACCTAAGACCTAGTTTTGGGGAAGCAGTGTAGGTTACCTTGTTAAGCACTGTTAAACCCCACTGATTTTCATGCGAAGAACTAAAGCGTGATCTTTTACCTGGGAGTAAGCTCGGTTGCTGGCAATGGGCCTTGCTTCTGAGTAAACCCTTCTAGGGTCATGATTCACCTGTTGGAAGAATTGCACGGTTGCTTCAAAGCAAAGCCACCGACTACCACCAAGCTTACTCCCGAGTAATGCACGCCTTGTAGCCAACATCAGTATTCAGGTTAAATTGCTGTGTTGGCACTTTGCGAAAAATAAGTGGGTTTTGGGTTGCAATTTGGGCACTTGGTCTTGAAAAGGTTCGCCATCACTGCTTTAGAATGGCTGCAACTTGTTCTGCATATGCTGTGAGGAATCCACCCTCGTTCAACAAAGTTAATTTGCAGCTGCAGGGAAGTAATGTTAACCTCATCCAAGTCAAGTCAGTCCTCTCCCCATTTCTAAGCTGCAGTTATTCAAACGTAGCACAGCCTGTCGTGAATTGTTCCAGTTTCTGAGTCTCTCTGAATTAGAGGAGGAGAAGAGGAAACCAGATGATGACCTTCAAGTGTTTTGTGCAAACCTTGACGAGCTGCATAGAGACACGTCTGACACAGTTCAGGATCTTTTTTTTTTTTTGCTTAAAATACCAGACTGAGTCATTGATCCGTTCATAGATATTGGCAATGAGGAGACAGGAATGGTGGAGGAAAATTTTACTCCAAAATGACGTTGAGCTGAGGCCAAGGCAGAGGTGGGATCCAGCAGGTTCTCACAGGTTCCCGAGAGTAGGTTACTAATTATTTGTGTGTGCCGAGAGGGGGTGACTAATTGGTGATTTTGCCATGTGATTTTTGCCTTAGTTACGCCCCTCCTCTCAGCAGTAGCGCGCAGAACTTGAAGCCGTCTAGCAGGAGGTGCACCGGCATTCATGGCAGCCTGCGCCTGCGTGCATTTGTTTCCCTCCCGTCCTTGCCACAGCCCCGCCCAGGAATGCCCCGCCCCAGGAATGTCTGGCCACACCCCCGTCGTGCCCCGCCCAGCCCCATTGGGGCTACACCACAGTTTGAATCCCACCACCATGGGAACCTGTTACTAAAATTTTTGGATCCCACCACTGGGCCAAAGTTCAAAATCTCATATCAAGAATATGGCCACACAGCCCGGAAAACCCACCACAACCACTCAGACTTTTTCTTAGATCATTGCAGCCTGATGCTGAGAAGCTGATATCCCAGCACCGAGCAAATCCTTCCCATGAAAACTGTGAACACATAATAGGTGAGATGCAAACATTCTCTTTCGTATTGCTAAAGCAGCTCAATAAATTGATTTACTAGGTCATGTTTTATTTGTGAAATATGTACGTGTGCTTACAGTGTTAGACATTGTTTTGAATTTGCAGTAGACTTAATACCAAAAAGAGAGAGATATGTATGTGTGTAGGGGGGCAGGGGATGAGGGATGACCCTGGGTGGGAGCCAAGAGGGCAGCAACTCAAAAAAGTTTGGGAAACACTGGGCGTTTTCCCACTTACCAGTAGCTGTGCGTTATTGTAGGCAAGTAGCGTGGGGTCCCCCGGCACACCCCACTACAGGGGTGGCGACAATGCAGCCGCCCTGCCGCTGCCGCTGTCGTGCCCCCTCAGCGCGCGTCATTCCTGGTGCTCTTCCAAACGGCGCCTTTGATGACCCCGTGCAGAGCACGGGGTCGTGGGGAAGCCCGGGCGTGCGCCAGAAATGATGCGCGCTGAGAGCAGCGCGCGGCATAGGGGGGTAATGGCAAGGGGGAAAACGCCCCCTGTTCTATAGAAAAGGCAGAAACTACAAAGTGGGAGGGAAGGGCACAATAAAATCAAGGTCAGGGCTAGGGCATAGAGGAATCACTAACATAAAATAACAGAAATTCTAACTTAAACTAGTTGGAATTTTTTTTTGCATCAACTGCTAAAGGGACTGGGTCAGGGAAAATGGCTGCCATGTAAGTTGGAAAATCCTAATTTCCCAACACATGCAGCAACCATTGTGGTTTTACAGAGATCTCTCCCAAAAACCTCAGAGCAAAGCAGGTTGGAGAACCTTCAGACAAAACTGGGAGCGCTGAGAGCAGAGAACCCCTGGAGATGCACAAATGCAACAGGATACAGTGAGGTAGCAGGAAATAAAACCCCACTTTCCAGAAGTATTGAACTTGGGGCAAATAACCTGTGTGGAAGTCACCGACATCTCAAAACCGTTTGAGACTCATAATAAGGACAGAGTCAGACGGAGAAAACCAGCACGAAGCTGGTATTAATATTTATTTGAAGGGATCACTTCGTTGCATGCTTTAATTTGAGGTTTAAAAATTGAATCCCCATTCCTAATAATGGAAATAAGTGTCAGTAATGGAAGCAAGGGAATGTAAGCCTAGAAGATCAATATTTAATTCAAAAACCAGTTCAGATTTATGAATATTAACTAGCTTGTGGGGGGAAAACAATTTAATTTTATCCTGACTACATCGGCCTTATGTTTTGTACTCAGGTCCAAGTTACTGACCACATAGTTATTGACCCTTTAGCTACAGGCTCCATCAGCGGGTGAATATGAAGCACCCAGAACTGATAAAAGGGTTTCCGAGGCCCCCAATAAGGCTTATTATTAGGAGCAGCAGTGGCGTAGGAGGTTAAGAGCTCGTGTGTCTAATCTGGAGGAACTGGGTTTGATTCCCATCTCTGCCGCCTGAGCTGTGGAGGCTTATCTGGGGAATTCAGATTAGCCTGTACACTCCCACACACGCCAGCTGGGTGACCTTGGGCTAGTCACAGCTTCTCGGAGCTCTCTCAGCCCCACCTGCCTCACAGGGTGTTCGTTGTGAGGGGGGAAGGGCAAGGAGTTTGTAAGCCCCTTTGAGTCTCCTGCAGGAGAGAAAGAGGGGATATAAATCCAAACTCTTCTTCTCCTTATTTATGGTCTAATTTGTGTATGGTACATCTGTACCAAGAATAGGACAAAGACTCTAAGCTTGGTTGGTGATATGAAGTCAAAGCGCCAAAAAGATGACAGATTATTTATCTCAGTCATTTAAATGTTTCATTTGTACTTTGTATTATCATTTTTGACCACCAAGGACGGCCAAGGGATGAAATGCGTTTGGTTTTGGGTCATGAAGTGTGACATAGGACTTTGTGTGTTAGTTTATTTTTACAGGAAGAGAAGAGAAGCAAGCCTTTATTGGCATAGGCAACAGTACAACAGTAATGAAAAAACAGATTAAAAAGCATATACAATACAGATCGAAGGAAATCTACTGGCGTTTAGTAATTTCCAGGAGAAAGTCTGCCACTATCATACAGAGAGAAGGATCAGGGTTGTCCAACAAGTAGTGTAATCTAATTAAATCGGGGAGATGGGGTAAATGTAAAGGAGTAAGATTCACATACTTGGATCTGATTTCCTTGAATCTGAGACAGTGTAGTAATTGGTGGGCCAGAGATTCAACTGAGCCATTAATTTATTGTGATTTTATCTACACGTGGCAGGCTATCATGGGCAGTTATAATTTCAATTTAAATAAATTAAATTGCTGCCCCCTCATGAGACCCCTGCAATATTTTGTCATCCCTGGCAGTGCCCTATATTGGTTTCACCCTTAGGCGCTGCCAGCCCCTCCCGACTTTAAGACCGGGTGATACCAATATGATTTTTAGACTGCCGTCAACTGATTTGTTATGCTGCATACTGAATTTTAAATGTTTTAAATGTATTTTACATAATTTATTGGACATGATATTGTATTGTGAACCGCCTAGAGCCCTACGGGGATAAGGCGGTCTATAAAATCCAATTTATAACAACAACAACAACAACAAAAATTAACATCTGTCAAATTCAGAAGGCAGCCGTGCTGGGATCCGCACGAATACTACGCTGATACATTACAACTTCCTAGGCCTCTGGGTGAGGCTCGAATTATAATGAAGGCCAACAACCAGCTAAAGATCAGGCAGCTGTGAAATCTACAGCAACAACAACAACAACAACAACAACAACAATAATAATTTGTGTTTTTGCTATACAGAAGAAGTAGTGTTTGAATTTATATCCCCACTTTCTCTACTGTAAGGAGACTCAAAGGGGCTTGCAATCTCCTTTCCCTCCTTCCCCCCAGCAAGCATTCTGTGAGGTGGGTGGGGCTGGGAGAACGCTGAAGAACTGTGACTAGCCCAAGGTCACCCAGCTGGCATGGGTTGGAGTGCACAAGCTAATCTTGTTCACCAGATAAGCTTGAACAGCTCAAGTGGCAGAGCGGGGAATCAAACCTGGTTCTCCAGGTTAGAGCGCACCTGCTCTTAACCACTACACCACACTGGCTCTTTTTAGCAGTTTTCAAATTTAGCAGCCCTAATTCCTTCTTTACCTTTAGGTACTTACGATAGTTGATATCATGAAGTCACCCATGGTCTTCATTTCAAGTAGCCGATTTTGGGAGGTGTTGAAAACCCTAACCAGTCAGCTGGCCACCTGCATATCTCCTCTACCTGGAAGCTGAAGGAGATTGTGGCCCCTTCCGCACATACAGAATAATGCACTTTCAATCCACTTACACAATTGTTTACAAGTGGATTTTGCTGTTCCGCACAGCTGTAAAGTGGATTGAAAGTGCATTGAAAGTGCATTATCCTGCATGTGCGGAATGGGGGGGCCTGTGTGTTTTCTTATCCCACTCCCCCGCCCCATCTCTTTAAAAGCAGTCTGGCGCAAGCCATAGGGCCCATTTTCAAACTCTAGTGGAAATTTTTTCTATCGCCAGAGTTCAGCCGTTATTTCTGGTTGCCTGTTGCCAGGGCAACTAAAACGGCCACTGAACTCTTGTGAGGTAGGCTTGGTTTCTCACATGGTTTTTTAAAGACAACAGGAGCAGTGAAGAGATAAGGCTGGTTATCTCCTGAGTGGGAAAGGTGGCAGCCAGCGACGACGCATGGGTGTGGGAAAACTTGTCAAAAACCCAAAACACAGTTGAGCCTCCACTGCCTCAAAGTGTGATTTTGAACGGAATGGGCTCCTTCTTTGGAGGTTGTTAAGCAGAGGCTGGAATGGCCACCTGGCAGCAGGGCTGATTCTGTGAGTGAAAAGTAGTAGTAGTAGTAGTAGTAGTAGTAGTAGTAGTAGTAGTAGTAGTAGTAGTAGTAGTTAGGATTTATACCCCCTTTCTCTCCTGTAAGGAGATTCAAGGTGGCTTACAAACTCCTTTCCCTTCCCCTCCCCACAACAGACACCTTGTGAGGTAGGTAGGACTGAGAGAGTTCTGAGAGAACTGTGACTAGCCCAAGGTCCCCCAGCAGGAATGTTGGAAACACATGCGGTTCACCAGATAAGCCTCTGCCACTCAGGTGGAGGAGGTGGCCAGCTGGCTGGTTAGGGCTTTCAACACCTCCCAAAATTGGCTACTTGAAGTGAAGACCATGGGTGACTTTATGATATCGACTAAGTACCTGAAGGTCAAGAAGGAATTAGGGCCGCTAAATTTGAAAACTGCTAAAAAGAGCCAGTGTGGTGTAGTGGTTAAGAGCAGGTGCACTCTAATCTGGAGAACCAGGTTTGATTACCCGCTTTGCCACTTGAGCTGTGGAGGCTTATCTGGTGAACCAGAATCACAGAATTAGCTTGTGCACTCCAACACATGCCAGCTGGGTGACCTTGGGCTAGTCACAGTTCTTCGGCGTTCTCCTAGCCCCACCCACCTCACAGACTGCTTGCTGGGGGGAAGGAGGGAAAGGAGATTGCAAGCCCCTTTGAATCTCCTTACAGTAGAGAAAAGAGGGATATAAATTCAAACACTTCTTTTTCTGTATAGCAAAAACACACATTATTATTATTATTATTATTATTATTATTATTATTATTATTATTATTATTATTATTATTATTATTATTATTATTAAGAGAGTTCTGAAGAACTGTGTCTAGCCCAAGGTCACCCAGCAGGAATGTAGGAGTGTGGGAACACATGTGGCTCACCAGATAAGCGTCTGCCACTCAGGTGGAGGTGTGGGGAATCAAACCCAGTATCCGGATTATAATCTATCTGCTCGTAACCACTACACCACCCTAGCAGGGCAGGAAGGAATGAGTCAACATTTGGCTCTCATGGACCTTTCTTACAGGCCCAAGGTGATGCCAATCTCTACTTTGGTGTAAGGAAGGAATTTTCCTCCAGGTCAGGTTGCCCAGGGATCCTAGAAAGGTTTTTTTCTTTTTTGCCTTCCTCTGAGCATAGATCAGGGGGTATGGTAATTTTGAATTTCTTGCGTTGTGCAGGGGTTGGACTAGCTGAACTTCCAGAACATTTTTTTTTAAAATTAATATATATGGGGTTCTCAGCATTAACTGAGAACCAACTTGGTGGAACCGTTGTGGATGAATGCCATCGCAAATTTGACTCAGGAAGTTGGTAATTCGGAATTCTATTAAATGCTGGAATAATCCCACACACGAGCGCTTCGCTTGTACCTCTGGTGGTTTTCCAGATGATATTGGAGACTGAAGCACAGTGTTGTAAAAAGAATGTACTGGTTTTACTTGGTGCAATGTTCCTTGTTTTCAACAATAGTGTTTTCAATTTGCAGTGAATGGGACGATTGGGGTGCTTTGGGGATTTCTGGTGCTCTGGAAGAATCAATTTATTGAAGCCATCTAGATCAAAATTTAATCAATTCCTGAGCAGTTGATAAGGCCACTTTTAGAAAAGAAGATACAATCTGAAGCACTGGGAAGAAGTCCTCACATTTATTCATGTATTTACTTTATTGATATCCTGATTTTATCTCTTGTGGGGACCCAAATCAGCTGAAATTGGTCTCCTCCATTTTGTCCTCATAACAACCCTGTCAAGAAGAAGAAGAGTTTGGATTTATATCCCCCCTTTCTCTCCTGCAGGAGACTCAAAGGGGCTTCCAATCTCCTTGCCCTTCCCCCCTCACAACAAACACCCTGTGAGGTAGGTGGGGCTGAGAGAGCTCCAGAAGCTGTGACTAGCCCAAGGTCACCCAGCTGGCGTGTGTGGGAGTGTACAGGCTAATCTGAATTCCCCAGATAAGCCTCCACAGCTCAGGCGGCAGAGCTGGGAATCAAACCCGGTTCCTCCCGATTAGATACACGAGCTCTTAACCTCCTACGCCACTGCTGCTCCTGTGAAGTAGGTTAACTCAAGAGTGTGCGACTGGTCCAAAGTTGTTCAGTAAGCCTCCATGGGCTCAAATTACTTCCTGGACATATAGACGGCACACATGTGAACAGAAAGAAGAGAAGAAGAAGAGTTTGGATTTATATCCCCCCTTTCTCTCCTGCAGGAGGCTCAAAGGGGCTGACAATCTCCTTGCCCTTCCCCCCTCACAACAAACACCCTGTGAGGTAGGTGGGGCTGAGAGAGCTCCAGAAGCTGTGACTAGCCCAAGGTCACCCAGCTGGCGTGTGTGGGAGTGTACAGGCTAATCTGAATTCCCCAGATAAGCCTCCACAGCTCAGGCGGCAGAGCTGGGAATCAAACCCGGTTCCTCCCGATTAGATACACGAGCTCTTAACCTCCTACGCCACTGCTGCTCCTGTGAAGTAGGTTAACTCAAGAGTGTGCGACTGGTCCAAAGTTATTCAGTAAGCTTCCATGGCAGAGTGGAGATTAGGCATGAGCCCAAATTAAAAATATTCATACATTTCGGGTTCGGGTTTTTTAACCTGGAAATTTTCGGTAAAGCGAATAAAGCAAAACGCAACATTGTTCAGTTCTCTCCGCCCACACATCCTGCCATTTCCTTGGGCTTACTGTACCCGGACAATTGGCTAATCCCAGCATTAATTTGTAGACCATCTTTCCCTTTAAATATCTAGATGTTTTTCATGCGATGTGCAAGGAATGTAATTTCCTGAAAATCTAGCTAGCAGATGTGTGAGGTACTGTTAGAGCCACCTGAATTTTAAACAAGCTCCTTGAAGAAAAAATGGTAACCATTGAAAAGATCTGAAGATCTGTGTTTCTTATAAGCTTGTTTCCAGCTGAGGGAAATATTTCACTATATGGGTACACACGGGACCATGCTTATTTTATCTCCTATGAGGAAATGAGAGCCATTTAAGAAAATAAGGAGGTATGGTAGATCATTTCACAGTACCGGATGGTTTAGTGCAACACAATGCATCTCAGTTGATATGCTGTGATCACATTTGCCATCGCTATTTGAAATCGCGCCTGTTAGTGCTAGCAATCTCAGATATGGTCTTGAGCAAAATACAACTGCGCTGAAGAAAAACGAAAGCTTTTTGAGAGCAGAGCAACATCCCAGATTCCGAGCTTCTATTATGAACTGATTTGCTGGGCATGTTCGCTTCTATATAGAAGGTAATATACTGAGATCAATTTGGCACAGCAGATAACGAGTTGCCATTGGGATAAAGGAACCTGTTTTGCTGTTTTCCCATTTGCATGTGTAACCCCTATGCCCAGAATGGGTTGGCCCAGAATGGGTTGACCCAGTAAGGGGGTGGAGACTCGGAGCAGCAGAGAGGCTGCAAGAGCTCTTTTGCAGAAGAAGCAAGGCTACCAGACTCGGACCTTGATTTCTATAAGCCCTTAACACCTTGTTAAGGTAATTTCAATATTGTTGGGAGCTACTGGGAAGGTAGTTGTTGTTTTGCTGTGTTGTAAATGTTGGAGTTTATTGTTTCAGGGTTTTCTTTTGTGGTTGTAATGGGTGAGAGTTCTCCTGGAAACCTTCATCATGTTGCAACCTGTTCATCAAGCCCTTGGAGTCTTCAGGAGCCAGCCAACTTGCAAGAAGAAATTGGACTTGGCAATATCAGTAGACTGTAAATAGAAGGACTTGAAATGCAACCTGAACAGGACCTTGAATTGTAACGTTAAATGTTGATGTTTAATGTTAATTGTAAAGAGAAGTAAACCATATTGTTGTTTAAAAATTGTTGTTGCAACTCATTCCAAGTACTGCCCCACAGAACTCACAAGCTGAGGTTACACATGCATGCCATTATCAGGGCTACAGATCTACGAAACTACGACTCCCACAATGCAACAGTCCCCGCTGAGACTCCCCGGCAGGAAAATGGACCAATGAGGGATCACTGCCCCTATTCAAACGGACTACATATACCCTGTTTCCCCGAATATAAGACATCCCCGGAAAATAAGACGTAGTCGAGGTTTTGCTGAAGTGCGAAATATAAGGCATCCCCCAAAAGTAAGACGTAGGAAAGTTTTTGTTTGGAAGCATGCCTGACGAACAGAACACCGAAAAATAAGACATCCCCTGAAAATAAGACATAGCAGATCTTTGGGAGCAAAAATTAATATAAGACACTGTCTTATATTCGGGGAAACACGGTACTGGAACTGTGGGCACGAACCCTCAGTTCCAGCACCCTGGAGTCAGGGCGACACAGATCAATAAAGTTCGTTCCTTTTATATAAAGTCGACTTCGTTTGAGTGTGTTCAGCCTTACAGCCATGCAGGCAGCAATTGGAGCCCATAGAAACAACCTGGATTGCTTTTGCATGGAGACACTTCTCTTTTTTATTTCCTGCAACACATATGTTGCTACGCGGACATGCAGAAGCGAACCCCCACAGCCACACTGATCGTCCCACAATATGATCGGCTGCACCTGTGTAGCTACATAGGCGCGGCACACAAAACAAATGTGGAAGGGTGGGAGATTTGGAGGCCGAAGCAGAGGAATAAGACATTTGAAGCCATCAGTATTGATAACAGCATCTGGAGTTATGTACACCCAACGGCATCAGGCAAACATCTGCGCCTGCCTGTCAGCCTGAAAGGCAGATTTCTTTCTGACTTGGATTCATCCACTGACTTGGTCTACTTAATGAGATGGTGATTACTGAAACAACAGGCAGCTGTGTTGGGAGCTCTGGAGCTGTTGCCGCTACAGCTGATGCTATCTTGGCCTTCTCTTCCTTCTCTGCGAGGATAGCCCTGCCGCTGGTAAATGTTAAGTGATACTTCTGGATACCAGCTGGCCAGAACAAGCAACAGCGAGAAACTCCCAGAGACATCAGTCTGTCCCGTTGGAAATGGAGATGATTCACCATTTCTCTCTCTCCAGATTTCTCCTTTGATTTGGAGTTCCTAAGTATCTCATTGGGAAGGAAGGTAGCATGGATAAGGCCTACTGGAAGCTAAGCTGAGTCTAGACTAGGAAGGGAGGCCTCGAAGGAAGACTGAGCAGTGGAAAACAATGGCAAACCACCTCTGCTTCTCGCTGGTCTTAGAAGCCCCTTGCTGGGGTCTCCATAAGAAGAGGAGAAGAAGAAGAATTTGAATTTATATGCCGTCTTTCTCTCCTGTAAGGAGTCTCAAGGTGGCTTACAAAATCCTTCCCATCCTCTCCCCACAACAGATACTTTGTGAGATAAGTGGGGATGAGAGAGTTTTGAGAGAACTGGGACTGACCCAGGGTTACCCAGCAGGCTTCATATGTAGGAGGAGGGAAACAAACCCAGTTCACCAGATTAGAGTCTACTGCTCATGTAGAGGATTGGGGAATCAAACCCAGTTCTCCAGATTAGTTTTGTTTTTAAGTTTTCAAGCAGGGCGGGACTATTGCTGGAGCAACAGACCCTTGAAATTGACCTTAAACTTACATGATCTAGCACAGGGGTAGGGAACCTGCGGCTCTCCAGATGTTCAGGAACTACAATTCCCATCAGCCCCTACCAGCATGGCCAATTGGCCATGCTGACAGCCCCCCCCCCCCCCCACCCCCCCCCCCCCCCCCCCCCCCCCCCCCCCCCCCCCCCCCCCCCCCACCCCCCCCCCCCCCCACCCCCCCCCCCCCCCACCCCCCCCCCCCCCCACCCCCCCCCCCCCCCACCCCCCCCCCCCCCCACCCCCCCCCCCCCCCACCCCCCCCCCCCCCCACCCCCCCCCCCCCCCACCCCCCCCCCCCCCCACCCCCCCCCCCCCCCACCCCCCCCCCCCCCCACCCCCCCCCCCCCCCACCCCCCCCCCCCCCCACCCCCCCCCCCCCCCACCCCCCCCCCCCCCCACCCCCCCCCCCCCCCACCCCCCCCCCCCCCCACCCCCCCCCCCCCCCACCCCCCCCCCCCCCCACCCCCCCCCCCCCCCACCCCCCCCCCCCCCCACCCCCCCCCCCCCCCACCCCCCCCCCCCCCCACCCCCCCCCCCCCCCACCCCCCCCCCCCCCCACCCCCCCCCCCCCCCACCCCCCCCCCCCCCCACCCCCCCCCCCCCCCACCCCCCCCCCCCCCCACCCCCCCCCCCCCCCACCCCCCCCCCCCCCCACCCCCCCCCCCCCCCACCCCCCCCCCCCCCCACCCCCCCCCCCCCCCACCCCCCCCCCCCCCCACCCCCCCCCCCCCCCACCCCCCCCCCCCCCCACCCCCCCCCCCCCCCACCCCCCCCCCCCCCCACCCCCCCCCCCCCCCACCCCCCCCCCCCCCCACCCCCCCCCCCCCCCACCCCCCCCCCCCCCCACCCCCCCCCCCCCCCACCCCCCCCCCCCCCCACCCCCCCCCCCCCCCACCCCCCCCCCCCCCCACCCCCCCCCCCCCCCACCCCCCCCCCCCCCCACCCCCCCCCCCCCCCACCCCCCCCCCCCCCCACCCCCCCCCCCCCCCACCCCCCCCCCCCCCCACCCCCCCCCCCCCCCACCCCCCCCCCCCCCCACCCCCCCCCCCCCCCACCCCCCCCCCCCCCCACCCCCCCCCCCCCCCACCCCCCCCCCCCCCCACCCCCCCCCCCCCCCACCCCCCCCCCCCCCCACCCCCCCCCCCCCCCACCCCCCCCCCCCCCCACCCCCCCCCCCCCCCACCCCCCCCCCCCCCCACCCCCCCCCCCCCCCACCCCCCCCCCCCCCCACCCCCCCCCCCCCCCACCCCCCCCCCCCCCCACCCCCCCCCCCCCCCACCCCCCCCCCCCCCCACCCCCCCCCCCCCCCACCCCCCCCCCCCCCCACCCCCCCCCCCCCCCACCCCCCCCCCCCCCCACCCCCCCCCCCCCCCACCCCCCCCCCCCCCCACCCCCCCCCCCCCCCACCCCCCCCCCCCCCCACCCCCCCCCCCCCCCACCCCCCCCCCCCCCCACCCCCCCCCCCCCCCACCCCCCCCCCCCCCCACCCCCCCCCCCCCCCACCCCCCCCCCCCCCCACCCCCCCCCCCCCCCACCCCCCCCCCCCCCCACCCCCCCCCCCCCCCACCCCCCCCCCCCCCCACCCCCCCCCCCCCCCACCCCCCCCCCCCCCCACCCCCCCCCCCCCCCACCCCCCCCCCCCCCCACCCCCCCCCCCCCCCACCCCCCCCCCCCCCCACCCCCCCCCCCCCCCACCCCCCCCCCCCCCCACCCCCCCCCCCCCCCACCCCCCCCCCCCCCCACCCCCCCCCCCCCCCACCCCCCCCCCCCCCCACCCCCCCCCCCCCCCACCCCCCCCCCCCCCCACCCCCCCCCCCCCCCACCCCCCCCCCCCCCCACCCCCCCCCCCCCCCACCCCCCCCCCCCCCCACCCCCCCCCCCCCCCACCCCCCCCCCCCCCCACCCCCCCCCCCCCCCACCCCCCCCCCCCCCCACCCCCCCCCCCCCCCACCCCCCCCCCCCCCCACCCCCCCCCCCCCCCACCCCCCCCCCCCCCCACCCCCCCCCCCCCCCACCCCCCCCCCCCCCCACCCCCCCCCCCCCCCACCCCCCCCCCCCCCCACCCCCCCCCCCCCCCACCCCCCCCCCCCCCCACCCCCCCCCCCCCCCACCCCCCCCCCCCCCCACCCCCCCCCCCCCCCACCCCCCCCCCCCCCCACCCCCCCCCCCCCCCACCCCCCCCCCCCCCCACCCCCCCCCCCCCCCACCCCCCCCCCCCCCCACCCCCCCCCCCCCCCACCCCCCCCCCCCCCCACCCCCCCCCCCCCCCACCCCCCCCCCCCCCCACCCCCCCCCCCCCCCACCCCCCCCCCCCCCCACCCCCCCCCCCCCCCACCCCCCCCCCCCCCCACCCCCCCCCCCCCCCACCCCCCCCCCCCCCCACCCCCCCCCCCCCCCACCCCCCCCCCCCCCCACCCCCCCCCCCCCCCACCCCCCCCCCCCCCCACCCCCCCCCCCCCCCACCCCCCCCCCCCCCCACCCCCCCCCCCCCCCACCCCCCCCCCCCCCCACCCCCCCCCCCCCCCACCCCCCCCCCCCCCCACCCCCCCCCCCCCCCACCCCCCCCCCCCCCCACCCCCCCCCCCCCCCACCCCCCCCCCCCCCCACCCCCCCCCCCCCCCACCCCCCCCCCCCCCCACCCCCCCCCCCCCCCACCCCCCCCCCCCCCCACCCCCCCCCCCCCCCACCCCCCCCCCCCCCCACCCCCCCCCCCCCCCACCCCCCCCCCCCCCCACCCCCCCCCCCCCCCACCCCCCCCCCCCCCCACCCCCCCCCCCCCCCACCCCCCCCCCCCCCCACCCCCCCCCCCCCCCACCCCCCCCCCCCCCCACCCCCCCCCCCCCCCACCCCCCCCCCCCCCCACCCCCCCCCCCCCCCACCCCCCCCCCCCCCCACCCCCCCCCCCCCCCACCCCCCCCCCCCCCCACCCCCCCCCCCCCCCACCCCCCCCCCCCCCCACCCCCCCCCCCCCCCACCCCCCCCCCCCCCCACCCCCCCCCCCCCCCACCCCCCCCCCCCCCCACCCCCCCCCCCCCCCACCCCCCCCCCCCCCCACCCCCCCCCCCCCCCACCCCCCCCCCCCCCCACCCCCCCCCCCCCCCACCCCCCCCCCCCCCCACCCCCCCCCCCCCCCACCCCCCCCCCCCCCCACCCCCCCCCCCCCCCACCCCCCCCCCCCCCCACCCCCCCCCCCCCCCACCCCCCCCCCCCCCCACCCCCCCCCCCCCCCACCCCCCCCCCCCCCCACCCCCCCCCCCCCCCACCCCCCCCCCCCCCCACCCCCCCCCCCCCCCACCCCCCCCCCCCCCCACCCCCCCCCCCCCCCACCCCCCCCCCCCCCCACCCCCCCCCCCCCCCACCCCCCCCCCCCCCCACCCCCCCCCCCCCCCACCCCCCCCCCCCCCCACCCCCCCCCCCCCCCACCCCCCCCCCCCCCCACCCCCCCCCCCCCCCACCCCCCCCCCCCCCCACCCCCCCCCCCCCCCACCCCCCCCCCCCCCCACCCCCCCCCCCCCCCACCCCCCCCCCCCCCCACCCCCCCCCCCCCCCACCCCCCCCCCCCCCCACCCCCCCCCCCCCCCACCCCCCCCCCCCCCCACCCCCCCCCCCCCCCACCCCCCCCCCCCCCCACCCCCCCCCCCCCCCACCCCCCCCCCCCCCCACCCCCCCCCCCCCCCACCCCCCCCCCCCCCCACCCCCCCCCCCCCCCACCCCCCCCCCCCCCCACCCCCCCCCCCCCCCACCCCCCCCCCCCCCCACCCCCCCCCCCCCCCACCCCCCCCCCCCCCCACCCCCCCCCCCCCCCACCCCCCCCCCCCCCCACCCCCCCCCCCCCCCACCCCCCCCCCCCCCCACCCCCCCCCCCCCCCACCCCCCCCCCCCCCCACCCCCCCCCCCCCCCACCCCCCCCCCCCCCCACCCCCCCCCCCCCCCACCCCCCCCCCCCCCCACCCCCCCCCCCCCCCACCCCCCCCCCCCCCCACCCCCCCCCCCCCCCACCCCCCCCCCCCCCCACCCCCCCCCCCCCCCACCCCCCCCCCCCCCCACCCCCCCCCCCCCCCACCCCCCCCCCCCCCCACCCCCCCCCCCCCCCACCCCCCCCCCCCCCCACCCCCCCCCCCCCCCACCCCCCCCCCCCCCCACCCCCCCCCCCCCCCACCCCCCCCCCCCCCCACCCCCCCCCCCCCCCACCCCCCCCCCCCCCCACCCCCCCCCCCCCCCACCCCCCCCCCCCCCCACCCCCCCCCCCCCCCACCCCCCCCCCCCCCCACCCCCCCCCCCCCCCACCCCCCCCCCCCCCCACCCCCCCCCCCCCCCACCCCCCCCCCCCCCCACCCCCCCCCCCCCCCACCCCCCCCCCCCCCCACCCCCCCCCCCCCCCACCCCCCCCCCCCCCCACCCCCCCCCCCCCCCACCCCCCCCCCCCCCCACCCCCCCCCCCCCCCACCCCCCCCCCCCCCCACCCCCCCCCCCCCCCACCCCCCCCCCCCCCCACCCCCCCCCCCCCCCACCCCCCCCCCCCCCCACCCCCCCCCCCCCCCACCCCCCCCCCCCCCCACCCCCCCCCCCCCCCACCCCCCCCCCCCCCCACCCCCCCCCCCCCCCACCCCCCCCCCCCCCCACCCCCCCCCCCCCCCACCCCCCCCCCCCCCCACCCCCCCCCCCCCCCACCCCCCCCCCCCCCCACCCCCCCCCCCCCCCACCCCCCCCCCCCCCCACCCCCCCCCCCCCCCACCCCCCCCCCCCCCCACCCCCCCCCCCCCCCACCCCCCCCCCCCCCCACCCCCCCCCCCCCCCACCCCCCCCCCCCCCCACCCCCCCCCCCCCCCACCCCCCCCCCCCCCCCCCCCCCCCCCCCCCCCCCCCCCCCCCCCCCCCCCCCCCCCCCCCCCCACCCTCCCCTCCCCCCAACGCCCCCCCCCCCCACCCCCCCCCCCCCCCACCCCACCCCCCCCCAAACACCCCCCCAACCCCCCACCCCCCCCACCCACCCCACGCCAGCCCCCACCCACCCCCCCACCCCCCCCACCCCCCCCCACCACCCCCCCCCCCCCCCCCCACCCCCCCCACCCCCCCACCCCCCCCCCCCCCCCACCCCCCCACCAAGCGTTCTACTACGGTGCTGCTGGGTCAGCTGGTGCATTACTACATCTCCTCCTTTTTACGCTTTTTAGAAGGGAGGCCGAAATGGCAAGGGGGCGATTTAGGGGACGCTTTGTCTCCTCCTCGCTGTTTGGTCGAGTTGACCGGAGCTGCTTGTGCAACATTAGAACTTGATTGGCGGGCAGGGGAAAGTCGAGGGGCTTTTACACAGGTTACAGGCAATATTAGATACACATTGAACGCATACAAGACCCGATCGATGAGGCATACAATCAAACCAATACAGAGCTGTATGATAGCACTCAACCATCTCCTCCTCCGCAGCCAGCTCCAGAGGGCTGACCACCACCAGTTGGGCACAATACATCATACCTTCTAAACTGGATATTGCCAATTTTTTGCAATTCGCTACATCTCTTTCATATGAATCCAATTGGGAGTTATCAGAAAGATTAAAACAACACATATTATGTACATTCCCTCACAACCTTTGGCAGGATGTAATAGCAATAAGTAATCAATAGCGCACGATTATCTAGGGTCGCTTGACGAAAGTTCCTGCTGCTCGGAGGCCAGAGCATCCAGAGCAATGGGAGGTAGAGCTGATGGACTTCGCGAAGGGCACAGGCCAGCCGCCAATGGTCTTGGCGCTAAGGCAAGCTGGAGTCCGGGACTCCCACTAGGAAGTTGGGCGAGGGAGAGCTTTAACTCCGCTTCGGAGAGGGAGCGACCGCGTCATCTCCGACTAGGAGGGGTCGAAGGCAGAGCGGAGGCTGGGCGGGCGGCGGGCGGTCCGGGCTCCCCGGGTGGAGCCTGGGGTAGGGACCGATGGTGAGGCTGACACTGAGGCAAACAAAGAGTCCCGCAGCAGAGAGTCGGGCGGGAATGTAATTAAACGCTTCTCTCCCCGCAGGGTCCGGCAGAACCAGCCCCTGGGGAGCAGGATGTTTCCAACACGGGAAATGTCCCTCCATGTGTGTGCAGTTCCAATTGGCCGAAGCCGATGAATGGGCCCGGTCGGTTCCTCAGTTTGGCTGCGCCGTGATGCGGGCGCAGGGTGTTGGATTCGGGTGGTTACGACAGTCTTGGTGATAAGTGAGAGAGCGCCAGCCGGGAGTGGTTTGAACGACGGGTCCCCAGTCAGCGCTCATAGAGTACTTGATGGATGAAGCATTCATAAAGGGGCTTAAGCCAGACTCCACTAGGAAGTCTCCAGGGGCTTTGCAGACGGGAAGCAGGCAGGAGCTTAGCAGGCTCCCTCGACTCCTAGGAATTGGGTCTTCCAGGCAGAAAGATGAGACGTTGGCAGCGGCAGCAAACTGCCCCCAGATGTTGGTCTGGTGAAAGCTCGTCAGGGGGGTGGCCGATCGCCATCGGCAGGTGAGGCAGCAGAGCAGGCAAAGGATTGGTGGCCACCGAAAGTTGGGCGGTGATGATCGCAAAGAGAGCCGCACAGAGGTTCTCGGGTGTCTCGGGTGGTCTTGCTGCATGCAGCAGCTCTTTGGCTTTGGCTGGTGGTCGCCTTGACGCTCTCCCCAGGTCATTCGGGTCCCTTTGGGCGCTATTGGCGACGGGCGCTTTGTTGAGACCGCTAAGCGGGATCTCTTTAGAGAGGATGTAGTTCCATCTCCTCGGGATGGGGTTGGTTTCCTCCTGGCTTCATTCCATGGGCTGGGTCTGGCCATGGCGAAGTCATCAGAGTCCACAGGGACCTGTAGGAAGAAGGACTGAAAACACACCCCCCCTTCCCCAGGTTATGGAGGGCCGGGTCCCCGCCCAGGCCTCGGTTCTAGGAGCCTGGATGAAGCTGAGATCAGGATCGAAGTTTTTTGTTTGAGTTGGATTTTAGAGTTTAATATAAGAAGGCTTGTTTTGCAGCCTTTCCGCGCGAAGGCTGCTTTTAATGCAATCTCTACTGGGGGCAGCCTACCCTCTTTCTTTAATTCGTTTGACAGGGAGGGCAGGAGGTAGGCGACCCTGGTGGAATTGGCTTCAGAGCCTGCCATCAGGGTGCTGCCGAGGCGCAGGGTCCGAGCCCTCGAGGGGGAGGGGACAGGTCGGGTCCTGGGGATTGTCAGGGTATGCATGCTTAATCAGCAACAACAAAAGGGGCTTTTGAAAGCGCCTTTTTGGGGGGATGGGTGCCTCTGGGGAATGAAGCAATCAGGCGCATTAGAGTGCAGATTCCTCCTCAAAGACAACACAAACAAAAGACAGGGGGTTCTTTTGCAAGGGAGTCGCATCTTTCTACCGTGACCTTGGTGGTTAATGCACGGAAGCTGGATGGTGCTAAAATTTTGTGGATTCGAATGAAGTCTTTGGAATTGTCACCGCCGGAGACCGCTTCCTTAATGGGCGAAAGTCCGCTAAGCCGCCTGGCCTTTAACGCGGGTATTGATAAAAGTTGCCAGGCGCTGGGCAGCCATAACCCAAGCTAGGTTTGGGTATTAGGGCATAATGGTGGCAGCCCCTTTAACCTGGGGCCTGGTCCTGGCAAGTGCTGGGCGGTATCAGGACGGGCTCCAGATTTTAATCCAGGGAGGGGCCAGTCAGCGCCAATTGGCCCTCCCGCCTTTGCTGGTCGAAAACAGAAAGAGAAGAGGGAGGGGAGAGGGAAACAGTTTCCCACGGAAATTAGAGAGTAAATTTCGGAAGGCACAGTTGGGATCAATGATCTGTGATGGCTTCTTTATCCATCCCAGACTAAGGTCGCTTTTGACCTGGCTTCATGATGATCTCTTTCCCCCAGAGATTAACATGGATGTCCAAGATGATGGTGGGACGCACTGCGCGGAGTTGTCGTGCCTCCAGTCCTGGGCTGTGGACCGTGAGCTGGCGGACGCCTCGCCTCAAGCTGGTTTGTTTCCCCCACTCCCCCAGATGTGCGGGTAAGCCTCCTGGTCGTAAGCCACTGGCTTCAGGCCACCTCGCTGCCCTGATGACGGGTCACATCAGCCGGGTGTCCAATACCAGGCCTCTTAAACATGCATCCCTCTATAGCGAAGCTCCAGGTATGGGCTGGAGCTTCCGATGGGTGTCTTCCACCGCTGCGATGGTGGTGCTGGCTGCGCCGCATGTTGGCTGCCGGGGCTTGTCGCCTTTATTGGGTCGGCAGCTGGCAGCGCATGGGGGCAGGAGGATCAGCTGTGCGCAGCTGGTCCCGGTGGGCAACTCCCGCGGATGCTCTCGGCATTCCAGATTTGGAGATGGATGGGTCCCTGGTGCGTGGAGTCGATTACTCCGGGAATGATGAACACTCCCTGCTCAGCGGCAGAGGCCTTAGGCAGCACCAGCCCAATAGTCCCGGTAGGGATGGGGTCGCCATACTGGGTTGGGGCCACCAGGACCTCTTGGCGCCACTTGAAGGAGATGGGCTGGGTGCACGTGAGCGAGATGCCACGAGTGGGGGGCGGTTTGGGCGTGGGCCTTGGTGTCTGGGTCTGTTCTAATATTCTCCTCCTTGGTCCTGGGCTGGGGAGATGCCCGGGCGGGAGTTTCCCGACGGGCAGTCGCTTCTCCAATGGAAGCCTCTCTGGCATCGTGGGCACCGGGTCTTGGGCGGCCTTCTCCTCTTGGGGGAGGACCCTCCTCCATCGGGGTTGTAGGCCCCCCCACCGGGCTGCCTACACTCCCTTCGAAGTGTCCGTCTGCCGCAGTTAAAGCAGTCATCTAGAGGCTGCCTCCGCTGGTGGAGAGTGCTGCGGCGAGGAGGCTAGCTTGGTGGGCGGAAGATCCGATGTCCTGGCAAGCCTTGAGCATGTCGGCCAGTTCAGGATCTTTGCCCAGGCCCGTGATTGCTCTGCGGCACTCCGCGGATGCGTTCTCTTTAGCGAGGCTTACATGAGGAGCTCGTTTTGGGCCTCTTCGCTATCTACCTGCCTCTTGAGTGCTTCCTGGAGCCTGTTCACAAATTCGGCATAAGGCTCTTGGGGCTTTTGCCGTATGGCGGAGAAGCTCTGTGTGGGCTGGCCAGAATTGGGGACCTTGATGAATGCCTTATAGGCGCACTCCAGAGGCGACCGTAAGGGCAGGCCTCAGGCAGGACAATCTGATCGCTGGGGTTGGCGAAAGCATCGAAACCGTAAAGCTGAGCTGCTGTGTAGGCGCCGCCGGAGGCTGCTCCCCTGCTGATGCATTGCTGGCGGAACTCGCTTTCCCAGATCACAAATTATGCAGGGCTCAGGAGCATGCGAAGGTGGTTTTCCAGTCGTCCGAACCATTAGGGTGATTCCTCGCGATTGCCTCAAGCATGCCTCTCACGTAGGGGCTAGTGATTCCTACGTCTCGCATCGCTTTGCGGAGCTCAGTGAGGATGTTATAGCTTAGAGGGCGGTACTCGACGACCCGCCGAATAACGCCACCCTCCCCTTCGGTATCTGTGAAATGGACGGGGCACAATGCAAGAATATCGGCATCGTCTTCCGTCAGGGTTTCTTTCTTCTGCAGATCGTGGCTAATACGCCTCGCGAGAGTTTTGAAACTCGCGCCATTACGCGGGCGCTTCGGACGGAGGTGCAGTGGCTTCAGAAAATGAAGCGGAGCAGCAGGGAACAGGGGCGGCTGAGCCGCTGGAGAGTTTGAAATGGGCTAAGGAGCCAGGGGCAGAAGGAGGACAGCGCCCAATTTAGTGGATAGAGAAAAATCTCGGGGTTGAAATTGAAGGTGAAAGATCGAAGGAGGGCTGCCTACAGCAAGGGAGCCATAGGTCTGCAGGCTGATGGCGACATAACATTGTCTCCACGTCAGTAGCAGTGACATCGGCGCGCGAGGCTCTGTGCGAAGAGTGCGCCCGATGTTTTCCCAGTCCTTAAGATTCAATGTCCCCCCCTCTGGGTACCATGGACACTGAGCTTCAATCTCCTCAACCAATTGCGCAGCTCCCTTCTCTTTACGGGGACCCTGCCGCGTTCCGCTAACGCCAGTTCGCCAACGTTAGCTTGTCATAAGCCCTGCTTTTGCAAGCTCCCATACTCACCGGTGTTCCGTCGGACGAGAGAGTGTCCTAGGACGCGTGTCTCTGGATGCGCCGATCCAGAGGACAGGCGATACCGAAACGGTGGTCCCTGGATGCGCCGATCCAGCGGACTTCGGTATCGCGGCCCTTCCCCAGGCGACGGTGAGCAGGGTGGAGGTTCGAGGATTCCCGGGTTTCGGCACCAGCTTGTAGTCGACCCACGTGGTCAGCGTAAGAACGAGACGAGACGCGGAGATAACATCTGGTGGAGATCGCCAGCAGCGGGAGCGCGGAGCTCCGTGTTCCCAGCGAGTCTCCCGCGTGCTGGTTCCTGGCACCTTTTATTGTCATTCTATCGGGGGCGTGTAGGAGGGAGGGACGGAGGGGGTTCCGGGAGAGCGGGAGGTCGGGAGATCATCATGTGATGCATGATCTCACCTGGCTACGTGCGGAGAGGAGCGTAAGCGTCTGAGCCTAATCCTCACCTGGGGGCAAGACCATTGTCCCTGCGCCCGGTGACTGAGCCAGACAGTTCACGACCCGTGACTCATAGGGGGATGAGGAGTGGGGGTGCGGTGCGACCAGAAGGCCGTAGGTCCGCCGGCATGCCAAGCGTTCTACTACGGTGCTGCTGGGTCAGCGGTGCATTACTACAAGCTTCCGTTACATCAAAGATCCTCTTTTCTCAATCTTTCATTGAAGGTTTTTTCCTCAGATTTCCAAAGCTTTGCTATCTTCTCACTCTTGACCGTGAGGTGACATCGCTGAGGGCAAATAGAGCCAGTTCAGAGTGAGGACAATGTTGCTTCGGTTAGTCATGTGACCATCCTAGCCACATCAGGGATCACTTAATGAATACGATAATGTTAGAATGTCATACAGCTAATCGAAATTGGCTCCATGTTGACATCGCACATGGCAAAGTCAATTCAGAATGAGGGCAATGCTGGATCAAAATTACTGAAAAGGTGTCAAGGAAATAGCTTTTGAAGAAACAAAAATCATCATGAAAATCAGTACTTTCTGCTTAGGCACACTACCAAAAATATATGTTTTGTGTGGGATAGATGAATATATGAAATGACCTTATGCTGAATCAGACCACTGGTCCATCTAGACCAGTATTGTCCACTCAGACTGACAGCTACTCTACAGCATCTTAGGCAGAGATCTTTCACATCACCTCCTACCCAGAGGTGGGATCCAGCAGGCTCTCACAGGTTCCCGAGAGTAGGTTACTAATTCTTTGTGTGTGCCGAGAGGGGGTTACTAATGGGTGATTTTGCCATGTGATTTTTGCCTTAGTTACGCCCCTCCTCTCAGCAGTAGCGCGCAGAACTTGAAGCAGTCTAGCAGGAGGTGCACCGGCGTGCGTGGCAGACTGAGCCTGCATGCATTCCTTTCCAGCCCAAGGACTGGCGCAGTGGCTGCGTCCTTGCCACAGCCCCGCCCAGCAATGCCCCGCCCCTGGAATGCCCGGTCACACCCCCGGAATGCCCCGCCCCTCCCCATTGGTGCTATGCCACTGTTTGAATCCCACCACCATGGGAACCTGTTACTAAAAATTTTGGATCCCACTACTGCTCCTACCTGATCCTTTTAAGTGGAGTTGCCGGAAATTGAACCTGGAACTTCCTGCATGCAAACCAGATGCTCTTCTGCTGAGCCACAGCCCCCTGGCAACTCATCCAAGATGGAGGCCCCAACCTCTGTCCAGTTGGTAGGAGCATGTACCACAGCGACTAGGCCCATGGTGGTGAACCCTTGGCACTCCAGATGTTATAGACTACAATTCCCATCAGCCCCTTCCAACATGGCCAATTGTAGGGGCTGATGGGAATTGTACTCCATAACATCCGGAGCGCCAAAGGTTTGCCACCACTGGACTAGGCCTACAGTGCTGTGGCACAGAGTAAATGGAACTGATACCTGAAGCAATTACTAGAGCAAAATGTTGCTTTTTGAAGGAGGAGGAGGAGGAGGAGGAGAAGGAGGAGGAGTTTGGATTGATACCCCACCTTTCTCTCCTGTAAGGAAACGCAAGGTGGTTTGCAAACTCCTTCCCTTCTTCTCCCCACAACAGACACCTTGTGAGGTAGATGGGACTGAGAGAGTTCTGAGGAACTGTGACAGTCCAAGGTCACCCAGCAGGAACGTAAGAGTGCAGAAACACATCTGGTTCACCAGGTAAGCCCCTGCCACTAAGATGGAGGAGTGGAGAATCAAACCCGGTTCTCCAGATTAGAACTGACATTGCTGGGGAAGCAGAACTGCTAAATATGGAATCTGACCCTCCTCAGACAGGTGGACCGTCTGGTGGACTGGCATCCATGTAGCTGAGATAGAGCTGGGTTGCCCATTTTTTGTGAGGGAGCATGCCAGAATTCTGGATTGGAAATATTGTAAAAGTTTTCCCACCAAGATTAATGGGTTTCATGACCTAGAAGAAGAAGAAGAAGAAGAAGAAGAAGAAGAAGAAGAAGAAGAAGAAGAAGAAGAAGAAGAGAGGAGGAGGAGGAGGAGGAGGAGGAGGTGGAGGAGGAGGAGGAGGAGGAGGAGGAGGAGTTTGGATTTATATCCCCCCCTTTCTCTCCTGCAGGAGAGGAGACTCAAAGGGGCTTATAAACTCCTTCCTCTCTCATAAACTTCTTTAGAGACCTGTACACTTTGTCAGTTGTACCAAGCCTGTCTGCCCTTTGTTTCAACTAAATTTACTTAGGTATTTTTATCTCGAGCAGGTGTATCAGTGGTTATTAACTTCTTCTACAGCAGGGTTTCTTTTGTTCATTCTGTTTTGGCAGCTTTCTAAAGTAAGGATTCCTATTCCTTTTGAACATTTCAATGTGTTGTTAAAGGTTCTAATGGTCTGAATTAACTGGCCATTGTGAGTTTTCTGGGATGTGTGTTTTCCGGGATGCATGGCCATGGTCTGGTAGTTCATTAGGCGAAGCATTGGGAGCTTAAACTACCAGACCATGGCCACACAGTCTGGAAATCCCACAACAGCCAGAGACTACTTCCTTGGGGGGAGGAGAGGTTGGAACTCATGATGCTATTTTACTTGTCATCTAATATACAAGGTGAGAAGGCTCCACTGGAACCAAAAGAGCACACCATCTTGGCTGTTCTATCAGTGGACAGCACAGAGGTGTATCTAGGGAAAATGTAGCCCGGTGCAAAATCTGAGCTTTCTTCTCCTCCCCCCCCCCCCCAATGGGTGACCACCCTCTCCCACCACGACTAAACAATTTTTTGCACCAGGTCTTCAGGTCAGTTTATGGACCTGGGGGGAAGGATGAGGTGTGTGGGGGTGATTTTCCACCCCCCACGTGACTAAAAGGCTGCACCCCAGGGACATATGACCCCATATGTCCCCCGGGGGGAGTATACTCCTAGGACAGCAGATTATTGGAGTTTGCAATGGGAAAAAGTAGGGCCTTCCACAATGTGGGAGGATGTGGAGGTGAGATCCTCAGGCTGTAACCCTTGTTATGAACACTGGGGTGTCACATGTGTGATATATAAAGAAATATTGCTTTTTCAATATATATCATTAAGAATGAAATACGGGTTTATATGTAGTCCTATAGTTTAGTATGTGGCTTTTTCAGTATCTGTCTATATATATAAAAATATAACAGTGTGTTTGTCCCTGATGGCCTCCCTCAGAAGCTGCTGGATGGATCGCCCCCAAAATTTCACATGATGTCCCTCCCTGTTGCTGGCAGGTACTCGGACCTTCAAACTGCTGAAAGTCCATACCTGAGCCAGGTAAAACATCTTTTTCCTGGTGCACCAGGCCATGAAGCTGCCTCTGTTTAACTGTCACCCTTAGAATGTCCGTGCAGCCTGTCTGTCTGTGGCCTGAGGGGTTGGTATGAGGGCTTAGGATGTTTGCGCAGATGGGCAGAGATGAGCAGTGGAAACAGTAAATAGGTAATACTGTTAGGTAATACGAGTGGAAGTGAAACACATACACACGTTGTCATGGTGTGAGGAGGCGCCAGGTGGGGTTCCCCCCCCCTCACATCGCATGAGTAACTCTCACTCTCTGTGCCTCACCCACTGCTACCACACAACACACACATCCAGCTCATCCTCACACACCTCACTCTGCCCTCCCTCACATCCAAACAGCACTTACCCACTTCCTCACCCATATTCGCCACAGCTCTCTTTTACTAAAAGCAAGTTGGAGTTTGCCTTTTTCTTCTAAGAAAATCTGCGGGGTGGGGGCGAACCTACACTACCTCCTCCGCTTCTTTTGCACATGGCCCTTTACGAACCCAGGGAGCTGGCCTCGATCTGAGCGCCTCACCACCCTACTTCTGCTGCCTGACTGGGATAGCCTGCTTGCCCCAGTTCTGCCTTACCCAAGCCAGGACTGTGCATGTCAACCACCCTCAGGGACAGCGGGATTCACACTGTGGACAGTTCCGTTGTGGAATGGGAAGGGTTACCTTATACCAGGGGTAGGGAACCTGCGGCTCTCCAGATGTTCAGGAACTACAATTCCCATCAGCCCCTACCATCATGCCAATTGGCCATGCTGACAGAGGCTGATGGGAATTGTAGTTCCTGAACATCTGGAGCCGCAGGTTCCCTACCCCTGCCTTATACTAAAAAAACAAGACAGCACCATATAATGATGTGCATTGAAAAGAGAAAGAGGGATTCCATTTGATCACCCCAAAAGGCTATGCTGGGGATCATTGGACCTGCATGGACATCTGTGTGGGTTGCGGACTGTGATGAGAAGGACAATTGCCACAGCAACGCGTGGCTGGGCCCGCTAGTATATGTATATCATTTAAGCATGAAATATGGATTTATATGTATTCCTATAACCTAGTTATGTATGTTAGAGGTAAATTGTATTTTTTTCTCTCTCTTGCTTTATAGAAAAAGCTAAATAGACTGATGTTAGGAGGTCAAACGAGCAAAGAGTGGGATGTGCAGAAAACATTAACCGCAGAAGCTAGCTTATCTAGAATATATATCTGAAACGGAAAACTAAGATGCACCTGTGAACTGGATAGTTCACAAGACAAGTTAACCACAAAAGTATAGAAAACAAGTCTTAGACTAGTAGAGTAGAAGCTGTGCGCTGGGGGAGGAGGTGTGAAAGGAGTTTTTTAGTGGGTGCTAGAAAAGAACAAAGGTGACCTTTCCAACAGACAGATAGAAGAGGTAATAAGTGGAAAATTGAGAACAATTCTTGGAAGTTGAAGGCCAAATATGGTATCAGGAGGACACAGAGACAATGTCTTGAACAAAGGAATGTAATTGGACCATGCCTTAGTCTGTAAACCCTTGGCCCTCCCAGTGGGAGTCAAGGGGAGGGAGAACGCCCACTCATCAGAAGGAAATATATGCATGATGTTTGTGACTGTGAGGGGCGCCTCTCTGCTTGCAAGAAACATATCATAAAAAAACTTTGCTGATTCTTCACCAAGCTTTGCCCAAATTCTTTAAAGGTCTACACATGTGTGTCCAGTTTTCATCTGAGAAAGGTTAGAGGGTATATCACAGGCTTCCTGACTAGATGGCCCAGCTATCAAAAGACCTGACCCAGCCTTGGGGGGTGGTAGCTCTTCTGAGCACTGTGGGCTCTGAACCAGAAACTCCAAGATGCAAGAAATATTTAAATATTCCTTGAAATAAAGTGGTTAAAATACAAAACATAGGCCCCTTCCGCACATGCAAAATAATGCATTTTCAAACCACTTTCATAACTGCAAGTGGATTTTGCCATTCTGCACAGCTTCAAAGAGCACTGAAAGCAGTTTGAAAGTGCATTATTCTGCATGTGCGGAATGAGCCTAAGTTTTCAGTGACATGCACACAAAAAAATACCACAGTGACTTCTTACAAGCAAAAGGTACTGGATGATTCAAGTACATGGGGAGAGTCACAGTAACATTGTGTGCAGAGTGGAAGGTAAGGGGGGAAAATAAGGAAGGAATAACAGCTAATACTGTATGCATTTATGACTTTTACTGACCGCAACAGGTGATTATTGATTGACCAATAAAGGCATGCTTTCATTAGAACCTGCTGGACTTCATTATCTGTGAGCAAGTTCCTCCCTCTCATAAAAAAATGAAACCTTCTCCAATGTTCTCAGGGCAACTGGTTTCAGCGGGATTCCAATTAACAAAGATGACATCACAGAGCCCACAGTGACCTTGAATAGATAAGCACTCACTTAATAAACAGCACCTGCAGTTTTGAACTCTGGTAACTCATGAGAGATGAGAAAAGGGTTTTCTAGGCCATTAACTTTCAAAATGGACTCTCTCGACACCAGACTAGCCCAAGCTTGTCAGGTCTTGGAAGCCAAGTAGGGTTGGCCCTGGTTGGTACCTAGATGGAAGACCACCCTGGAGGTCCAGAGCAGGCAGTGGCAAACCACCTCCTCTCTTCTCTCACCTTGGAAACCCTATGGGGCCATCATAAGTTGGCTGAGGATTGAGTCAAAAAAATGCCACAGGCTTCTGATAGCATACTCATGTAGAACAAATATGACGTAGGGCAGTGGTGGCAAACCTATGGCACTCCAGATGTTCATGGACTACAATTCCCATCAGCCAATTTTCCATGCTGGCAGGGGCTAATGGGAATTGTAGTCCATGAACATCTGGAGTGCCATAGGTTCGCCACCACGAATGTAGGGGTTAGATTGTTAGACTAGGTACCAGAGAAACTGAAGTTCAAATACCCATTCAGCCTTAAAGCTCATTGGATTACTTTGACCCAATCACTCTCTTCCAGCCTAACCTACCTCTCAAATTTATTATGTTGACAACATGAGGAAAATAACTCTATATGCCATCTTGAGTTCCTCAGACTTAGGGTGAAGTAATTATGGACTGGTAATTTCAAGATAAATTACCTCGTCCCAGCGTAGTTATGTGGAAGGCCGTGATAGTTGTTTTCCCAACATTGTATCCCTGGGCACCCTAGGAGGTGCCACTACCTTTTCCAGTGCTCACCAAATGTTTTTCGAAAGTTCCTGAGGCCAGGTGGGGCTTTCGTCCAGCAAGACTTCTCATTGGCCGTTGGAGATTTGATTGGCTATGCAGATTTTTTTAAGAGCTTGCTTTGGAGGCAGAGGCCACCACAGCACAAGGATCTTTACTGTGAGGTTTAAGATAAGTGGCGGCAGCCATTTTGCAGCAGGCTCCACTTTCAGTGGAAACCATTTTATAGCAGCCATTTTGTGCCTGTGCCAACCATGCTATGGTTCTTTTTGTCTACAGGTCAAAAAGTTGAACCCCCTGCTATAAGGAATGGCCAAAGGACAAACTGGGGAAAGAAAGGAGAAAAACAGGCTCTAATACCGAGGGGATTTTAGCTGCAGATAGCGCAGTTTGTGTTCGATGTGGTTTTTAAGAAATGAACATTGATGTTTACTGTATTTCCTGCTTTTAGCTGATTGAAGTATAACCTCAGCAAAGTGTAATGGTTAAGAATGGTGGACTTTGATCTGGAGAGCTGGGTTTGATTCCCCACTCCACCACGTGAGAGGCAGACTCTTAACTGGTGAACTGGATTTGTTTCCCTGCTCCTCCACGTGAAGCTGACAGAATGACCTTGGGCCAGTCACAGTTGTCACAGAACTCTCTCAGCCCCACCTACCTCACAAAGTCTCTTTGTGGGAAAGGAAGGAGTTTGTAAGTCACTTTATGACTCCTTATGGTTGAGAAAAGCAGGATATAACTCCAATTTTTTTCTTTTCTTCTGTTTGAGACCCACTTTAGGGTATAATCCAAGTTGTCCTTTTCTCTGCAGTCTGTGATTCCTGGCCATCTCTCATTATTGGTTGAGATTCTGTTTCAAAGTGATTCTGTTTCAAACTGATCAGAGAAGGAGAAGGAGAAAGAAGGAGAAAGAAGGAGAAAAAGAAGGAGGAGGAGGAGAAGAAGAAGAAGAAGAAGAAGAAGAAGAAGAGGAGGAGGAGGAGGAGGAGGAGGAGGAGGAGGAGGAGGAGGAGTTTGGATTTATATCCCCCCTTTCTCTCCTGCAGGAGACTCAAAGGGGCTTACAATCTCCTTGCCCTTCCCCCCTCACAACAAACACCCTGTGAGGTAGGTGGGGCTGAGAGAGCTCCAAGAAGCTGTGACTAGTCCAGGGGTAGGGAACCTGCGGCTCTCCAGATGTTCAGGAACTACAATTCCCATCAGCCTCTGTCCAGCACCGCCATTGATTAGGCCATGCTGGTAGGGGCTGATGGGAATTGTAGTTCCTGAACATCTGGAGAGCCGCAGGTTCCCTACCCCTGGACTAGCCCAAGGTCACCCAGCTGGCATGTGTGGGAGTGCACAGGCTAATCTGAATTCCCCAGATAAGCCTCCACAGCTCAGGCGGCAGAGCTGGGAATCAAAACCAGTTCCTCCAGATTAGATACAAACCCGGTTCCTCCACATTAGAGTTCTGTAGGTCTTTGAAGCTCCACATCAAATGATTCCTGTCAAGTCAAGGAAAGGGCCTTTTATACTTTCCTGGGCCAGGTGTCCTAACATCATCATTTTTTAATTTTTAAAAATCTTTTTGTATCCTGATGTTTCTTAAGCGCTGAGGGAATTTAACTTGCACAAATTAACACTGATAAGTGCAGAGCATTTCTGCTAGCCCTTTATGTTGAGAAGGGAAAGAAAAAGGGGGCATAGCTCATTGAAGGAAAAAAATTTAAACAGTCCACAAAACATCCAGATATACTTGAAGGAAATGGATGCCCCTGCCCTGAATTTGCTTATTCTAATGGGTTTATGGTGCAAATGTCTCTATAAATCATATGATCCCTTAACTAGAATACAGCTTTCATGGGCACCAAGAAGCTATTATTTTTCAAGGACTAGGACAAATGAAAGAGATGGTTGTTAGATTTTCAGAGGTGAGAAATGTATTACAATAAGTAATTGTTGATGCAATATTGACTCCGCTGGTTTTACATTAGAAGGGTGGGCACGAAACTTGTGTGGGGTAGGGGAATACTATCCCCCCCTTCCCATTGTTGAGCCGGTCACCTTGGAATCCAGCTGTGGTGGTCCCTGGGAGCTGCTTCAAGCCCAGAGTGGCTCCTGGGATCTACTGCTGCTGAACCAGCTCCTGGAATCGACAGCAACTGGTCCCATAGCGGCTCCCAGCATCTGCAGCCACAGGTTTCCAAGTCTCTTCTGCAGCTGCCACCAGGCTCCACCAAAGCAAAGTAAGTCTGTTATCTGCTCCTGTGCAGATGCTTCTTAATTTTAAAATTTGTTTACATTAATTGGAAAATTTTAAACATTTCAGATGCTTCTGCTAACCTGGGAAACCTCTGAAGTTTGCAAAAAAAAGAAGTCTGTTTAGTGTTTGCAAATGTAGGTAAATCACGCCAAGGGGGAGGGGGATGCACGACACATCAGGCGCGTGCCAGTGAGGAGCGTGGTGGGGATGGGGGCGTGGCGGGGGCACAGGGTGCCTCACCTTTACGGCCCTGGCCCCTGCTCTCCCACCAGCTGTCCAGGCCCTGCGGGACCTTAATGAGTTCCGCAGGGCCTGTAAGACTGAGCTATTCCGCCGGGCTTTTGGGGAGGCCGGCCGCTGATGCCCCCTCCCCTCCCCCTCCCCTTTCCCCTCTTTTTTTTAACAGCTGGGACCCTGCTGCCCCCTCTTAGAGGAGTTTTAGCCCTTCCACACAACGCCATCTGTTGTTCTGAAATGTTATATTATGATTTAAACGCTGTGTTTTAATTTGTAGCAGTACAAAATGTACGGTGTTTATTTATGTATTATCTGTTGTTATTTGGTGGTGTTGTAAACCGCCCTGAGCGGTATATAAGTTTAACCATAAGTAAGTAAGTAAGTAAGTAAGTAAGTAAGTAAGTAAGTAAGTAAGTAAGTAAGTAAGTAAGTGTGCCCTGGGCACAATTCCACCTCACTCCGGCCCTGCATGAGTTTGCTTGGTTTTTAAAAATAAAGATTTGGGAGAGAAGAAACAGAGTCATTGTTGAGTGCAAATCAGAAACTGAGCCTCAGGACGAGGGAGGGAGTAAACGGAATCATTCCTGTTTTTTGTTGACTTCGTGTGTTGCCAGCTTCAGTGCTCTGGTCCACTTTGTTTTCACAACTGCGGTTCCTGATTCTCTTTTACATTCTAAAGGCCTTTTAACCCCCTTTGTCTATCACTGGCAAAGACATTTTGATGCCATTTATAAGCAGTTTCTGTGCATCACAACTGAAAAATGTGTACCTTTTGATAGAACTAATTCAGTAGATTGTAAGCAGACACCCATGGAAAATAAAGACTCTTTTTTTCTTTACTCAAAGAGGTAATTAAAATATTCAAGTGTAACCAGCACCTTCGTGAAATGTGGTCTAATCCCTGATAGGCAGAGTAAAACAGTGTTTCAGAGTCACACTAGAGGTCCACATAGTTCGACAAGATGGCGGAAAATGGCATCAAGTTGCATCTAATCTGTGGCAAGCCCATAGGATTGTCAAGGCAAGAGGTTAACTCAGCTGGCTTGCTACTGACTGACTCTCTGGCCCTTTCCCCACTTATCGTTTGCTGCGTGCTACTCTCCCCAAATAGCGCGGGGTCCAGCGGCGCTCCTCACGAGTCCGGGCGGCGACAACGCAGCCGCCCCGACTCTGCCGCTCTCGCGTCCCCTCAGCGTGCGTCTTTTCTGGCGCTGAAAAAATTGCACCTTTTGATGACCCCGCGCAGAGCGCAGGGCAGTGGGGAACACAACCCCGCGCCAGAAATGACTCGCACTGAGAGTAGCGCACCGCAAACGGTAAGTGGGGAAAGGGCCTCTGTAGCAATCTCATATCTCCTTGGAGGTCTCCCATCCAGATACTAACCAGGGCCAATCCTGCTTATCTTCTGAAATCTGATAACATCAAGCTAGCCGTGGCCATCTTGGTCAGAGCAACTCAACATGCTCCTTCAAATTTAGGATATCCTTTCTTCCATTCCTCCACTATTCCAGGAGTTCATTTTGCCCTGCATTTCACTCCTTCACTTTGGTTCAATTGGAGAATTTCTAAAAATAATTTTAGCTCTGATACATAATGCTAAAGCTTTCAAGCAAAGAAGCAAGGAAAGCCTTTATTGGTATAAGACAGAACAAAAAAAAACACTACAAACAATAAGGTTTTTAAAGTAAAGAGAGATAACATCAGATAAATACAAATTGTTACTGACTCTGAATTATTTCCATAACAAAGCTTGCAACTTCTTCACACACAAAAACAGAATCCAGAGTTATTCAGCAGGAGAAATAATCTAATCAAATCTGTTCTCATACTGGGGCTAAAGCTGTCAACATTTCCCGGGATATTATATTTCTCCCCCTCTCTGCTACCAATGTACAGATGTTTGTAAAACACTGCAAAAAGCCAATCTCAATGTGTTCATAGACAGATGTTATGAAAACGTGTTGTGTGGTATTTTAGTGATCCAAACATGCCCTTCTGCACATCTGTGAAACTCCATGCCATAAAGAAAGATTGATGCAGTCATAGATATAATCACATCAAGACTGTGTGCGTGTGTGTTTGTTTTGCAGTGTTTTGCTAATGCAAACATGTGCACTGAAAAGGACAGGCCAAAAGGCATCAAGGGTCGATTCCGCACTTGCGTTATCGACCTAAGTTCGAGCTGCGTTTGACCTAAGTGCTCCGCACAACCACTGGGATCGACGTGGTTTTGTACCAGCTTCGCCCCGTGTAACGGTCAAATTTCCGACTCCAGTTGGGAACTACTACTTTTTCAGGGAACCACGCTCGAACTCAGCTCGATTCCAGTAAAGTGCGGAATCTCTGGTGCCAGGAGTCCCCCATTCAGCCAATCACAGCTGAGTGTTTTAGGGCATGCGTACAGCTGGCCAATCAAAAAACCGTCACCTTCATCCCTCAATTCCTGTGGCAGTTTTTGTATAACGTGTGTGGGGATAGACGGAACATGGCCGTAGAACTGTAGCCAATCAGAACGGAGTGGCGAAGAGGCACAGGATGACTCCGCCCTCCAAGCTGGGATCAAGCTGGTTGCAGTGGGGAACAACAATGGCTTCGACCTAGGTTAGTACCCTTCTCAGGGAACTGGGTCGAACCTATTTTACTCATGTGCAGAATCACCCAAGGAGAACAAAGAAATGAAAACTACAGCAAACCATCCACGCTAAGCAGTCTGTGCAAAATTTAGAAATTGCAGAAGACTGGGCAATACACACTGCCTTATGCGCTGGGTTCTGTTGCAGATGGAAGATGAGCTACTTGTGTTTAAAGTGCTATCAAGTCACCAATATGGCATAATAGTTCAGAGCAGTGCACTCTAATTTAGAGAACTGGGTTTGATTCCCAACTCCTCCACATGATCGGTGGACTCTAATCTGGAGATTCCCCAACCCTTCCACACAAAGCCTGCTGAGATGAACACCCATGATTTGTGATTCTGGAAGGCCATTTATTTATTGTTTCGTCTTCTATACCGCCCGATCCCCGAAGGGGATGCGTGTAGTTCTTACCTCTTGGCTGTTGACAGTGGATTTTTCCTGCTTTTGTTTGTTTGTTTGTTTGTTTGTTTGTTTGTTTGTTTAAAAGGGACTTCTCAACCTGATCCTCCATTTTGCCTTCTGCCCACTTCCTGGTTCTCCAACTAGGGAGATTGCCTGCCATCTTTTCTAGTGGTGGTGGGGGTGTCTATCTTTGGTCTAGTGTTAATATGCTAGAAATCAGGAGTAGGGAACCTGCGGCTCTCCAGATGTTCAGGAACTACAATTCCCACCAGCCTCTGTCAGCATGGCCAATTGGCCATGCTGGTAGGAACTTGATAGAATTGTAGTTCAGGCTGAACATCGGGAAAACAAGGTTCCCTACCAATAGCTAGATCATGTAAGTTTTAAGGTCAATTTCAACGGTCTGTTGCTCCAGCGATAGACCCCCCCTGCATGAAAACTTAAAAACAAAACTAATCTGGAGAACTGGGTTTGATTCCCCAATCCTCTACATGAGCAGTAGGCTCTAATCTGGTGAACTGGGTTTGTTTCCCTGCTCTTACATATGAAGCCTGCTGGGTAACCCTGGGCCAGTCCCAGTTCTCTCAAAACTCTCTCAGCCCCACTTACCTCACAAGACGTTTCTTGTGGGAGAGGAAGGGAAGGAGTTTGTAAGCCACTCTGAGACTCCTTGCAGGAGAGAAAAGCAGGGTATAAATCTAAACTCTTCTTCCTCCTCTCGTCTTATGGAGACTCCAGCAAGGGGCTTCTAAGGCCTGTGAGAAGCAGCGGTGGTTTGCCGTCCTCTGCGTAGTCTTCCTTGGAGGTCTTCCTTCCCAATCCTGACCCAATTTAGCTTAAGGCTGAGAAAAGTGGGATATAAAAGCCAACCCTTCTTCATGATGCAAGTGGGGATTTGAACCTGACAACTTCACCACGACACCACACTGGCTGTCAGAATGTTACTGCCTCTGAATATCGAGGCTCCCTTTAGACCTCATGGCTAATACCCACACATGAACTTCTCTTCCATGAATGTGTTCATTCCCCTTTTAATGAGAACGCCGTTTATTAAATGCTTTTCAAGAGAATTCACAGAAAAGTGAATTGCCGTGATCTTTTGATCTTTCTCCTTTCATCTCGAGGGAGCGAAATTAACTAAACAATAGCAAGGTTGCTAATATAATTGTAGCCAGCATCGGGTCAAGCAGGGGTCCTCTGCGTGTTAGAGGGGGTTTCTGAGTAAGCTTTTCTTTTGATGACTTTTTAAAAAAATCTAACCTGTGAGCTGCAAACAATGAATCCAATTCCTGAAACTTGTGACAATTTTTTATTATTAAATTTTGTGCCTGAGTTGCTACAGGGGAGTCCTGTCAAATGGGAGCAGCATAGAAAGTCTGGCTGGGATTAACACCCATGATTTGTGATTCTGGAAGCCCATTTATGCATGTAGTTCTTACCTCGAGGCTGTTTGCTTCACAGTGGATTTTTTTCTGCTTTTGTTTGTTTGTTTGTTTGTTTGTTTGTTTGTTTGTTTGTTTGTTTAAAAGGGATTTCTCAAGCTGATCCTCCATTTTGCCTTCTGCCCACTTCCTGGTTCTCCGACTGGGGAGATTGCCTGCCACCTTTTCTAGTGGTGGTGGTGGGGGGGTCTATCTTTGGTCTAGTGTTAATATGCTAGATCAGGGGTAGGGAACCTGCGGCTCTCCAGATGTTCAGGAACTACAATTCCCATCAGCCTCTGTCAGCATGGCCAATTGGCCATGCTGACAGAGGCTGATGGGAATTGTAGTTCCTGAACATCTGGAGAGCCGCAGGTTCCCTACCCCTGATCTAGTCCAGCACTCTGCTACTCGCAGTGGCCCACCAGGTGCCTTTGGGAGCTCACGTGCAGGAGGTGAAAGCAATGGCCTTCTGCTGCTGCTGCTCCCGAGCACCTGGTCTGCTAAGGCATTTGCAATCTGAGATCAAGGAGGATCAAGATTGGTAGCCAGAGATCGACTTCTCCTCCATAAATCTGTCCACCTACTTCACAACATGTCTGATGTGGGAAGAGGAAGGGAAAAAGAGTTTGTCAGCTACCTTGAGACTCCTGACAGGACAGAAAGGGAGGTATAAATTCAAAACTCTTCTCTTCTGATCTCATTCAGCCCTCTATTTTGACCGGCACCAGCTCTCTGGAGTTGCAGGCAGATCAAACTCTTCCCCCAAACTTGCTAGTATCTATCTGTCTATCACGTCCGCCTGACTCACCAAATTCCAAGTAATTAAAGTAGAACATCGACTCCGGAGCTCCATCGCCCTCCCCCGCCAGGGGATTAAAAGCCAAAAGCAAGAAACCTTATTGAAGCCGAATGAATTTATGCAAATACGATCACTGATCTCGAGGCTTCAGTGCGAGATACAAAGAATTTAATTTAAAGGTGTGCATCGGAAAAGCCTACTGCAGCCGTTGTTTCCCGTGCATCCTGAGCACTACAGGGACTGTAGGGAATAATACTGCCCATGCAGATGGTAGTACAGTAGAAGAAGAAGAGTTTGGATTTATATCCCCCTTTCTCTCCTGCAGGAGACTCAAAGGGCTGACAGTCTCCTTGCCCTTTCCCCCTCACAACAAACACCCTGAGAGGTAGGTGGGGCTGAGAGAGCTCAGAAGAACTGTGACTAGCCCAAGGTCACCCAGCTGGCATGTGTGGGAGTGTACAGGCTAATCTGAATTCCCCAGATAAGCCTCCACAGCTCAGGCAGCAGAGCTGGGAATCAAACCCGGTTCCTCCAGATTAGATACACGAGCTCTTAACCTCCTACGCCACTGCTGCTCCTTGTAAACTTGACCATTTATCTTTCACGGTTTGTTAAGACTTGGAGCTAGTTTGACCCAGGACTGTATAAAACAGGACTGCCTAAAAATATTGTTATAGCTGCAATCATCCATATATTAATTATGGACAGTCTTTTCCCACTTTCGACAGGCCCGGCACCTGGCCCCATATCTCTCTAAACCTGACCTTGTGACTGTAATCCACGCAACGGTCACTTCAAAATCAGGCTACTGTAACTCACTCTATGAAGTCCTTCCTTTGCCTCTGACCTGGAAGCTTAAGCTTGTGTAGAATGTAGCCACTAGGCTGCTTTCTGGGCAGCCAGGACCTATTGAGTTCCGGGCCATTTTCAAAGTGTTGGTGTTGACCTATAAAGTTGTGAGTGGTGTTGGCAGTGGCGTAGCGCCAATGGGGAAGGGAGGGCACCCCGCTTAAGGCATGCGCCATGGGGGGAAATCACCCCACCCCCTCCCCCTCCCCCTCCCCAGCCCCCACCCCGCACTTGCCTTTGTTTCTCTTTCCTACCCCTTCGTTCAGAGGTGGGATCCAGCAGGTTCTCACAGGTTCCCGAGAGTAGGTTATGAATTATTTGTGTGTGCCGAGAGGGGGTTACTAATTGGTGATTTTGCCATGTGATTTTTGTCTTAGTTACACCCCTCCTCCGCTCCTCAGCAGTAGCGCGCAGAACTTGAAGCAGTCTAGCAGGAGGTGCGTGGCAGCCTGGGCGCTCAAGGCATTCGCTTCCTTCAAGGATTGTACAGTGGCTGCTTCCTTGCCACACAGGTCTGCCCAGGAATGCCCCTCACTCAGAATGTCCCGCCACCCCCCCGCCGTCTCCTCTCGCCCATCCCCATTGGCGCTACACCACTGTTTGAATCCCACCACCATGGGGACCTGTTACTAAAATGTTTGGATCCCACCACTGCCTTAGTTCCTCTCTCTTCCCCCTTAGTTCCTCTTGCCTGTAGTCTGGTGGGAACTGCATTTCCCAGGAGACCTTGCAGGAGAGAGACTAAGGGGCAGGAGAGAGGAACTAAGGTAAGTGGGGGAGGGCGTGGGGCATGAGGGAGTGGGTGGCTACGGGGGGCAGGGCCAGGCACCATTTTTCCCCAGGTGCCATTTTGTTCCCCTATACCTCTGGGTGTTGGACCCACATATCTTCTGGATCGCATCTCCCTATATTGCCCTCAGATACCCCCTCTGTTCGTTGGTGGAACAGATTGCTGCATGACATTAGGGCCAGAGGTGGGATCCAGCAGGTTCTCACCAGTTCCCGAGAGTGGGTTACTAATTATTTGGGTGTGCCGAGAGGGGGTTACTAATTGGGTCTGCTTTTCCATTAGAAATTCCATTAGGTCCAAAAATCATAAAGTCCTGTTGTTTCCTATGTGGCTGGTTAGCGAAGGTAGAAAACGGGATAACTCTCCCTGTTGGGCTGTTTTAAAAGCATGTTTTAGAAATATGGTAAATTTCCTTGTTTAAGGAAAGTATCCTTCTTTTGATTTCTAGAAACAAAATAAAGTATTTGAAGGTATTAAGTATTTGACAGGCAGTCAATTAGAGGAGAAGTCGTTGTTTCTGTTGGCAGTAGACGATAGGACTTGCTATAATGAGTTTAAATTATGGACAGAAAGATACCAGCTGGAAATCAGGAACTTTTTTTTTTACAGTAAGAGTTTTTTACAGTAACAGAGAAATTATTAACGCCCCGCCCCTGGAAGGCCCGGCCACGCCCCCTTGTGCCCCGCCCAGCCCCATTGGCGCTACGCCACTGTTTGAATCCCACCACCATGGGAACCTATTACTAAAATTTTTGGATCCCACCACTGATTAGGGCCCTGCGGGACTTACAACAGTCTGCAGAGCCTGCAAAGCGTGGCTGTTCCACCAGACTTTCTCCATCTAGCCAGCTGGATTGAGTGGAGTCAGCTCACCGCCTTTGGTCTCCGGGGGGATGAGGGAGGTGAGGAGGAATAATAATAAGAACATACTCGGATTACCTTACCATCTGTTTCTATTTTGCCATCTGTTTTTATTCTATTTTATTGATAGTACTTATATTCTGTTTTAAATATCAAGATTTTGTATTGTTTTTAGTGTGTCACCCACCCTGAGCCCTTCGGAGACAGGACAAGATATAAATATGGTGTAAATAAATTAAAAAATCATGCTTACATTGTTTTGAGAACCCACCAAGGCTCTTGTTGCCGAACGCTTTGAGTTTGATGTTTTCAGAAGAACTGCTGAGCGAAAATTTCAATTCTCCTTTGAGGTCCCTGTTTTAATGATGGTGAATGACAACAGATCTTTGTAACATGCTGGGCTGTTTCATATTGTTTTGCTGGCGGATACTGCAGGCAATGGTCTGTGATATTGGGAACGCCAACAACTTCAGGACTGACTGTGGAGATTCATGGGCATAGGAAAGCACGGTCCTCTTCTCTCCATTTGCAACAGGACACAGAATGCAATTGACTTGCATTGTTTACAAACGCGCAATCTTTCTGGAAACGTTCAAGGCTCCCGTGTGAATCTACCTACTCACTGCTTTCATCTTCAGAGGCCCTGCTTTGGTTGCCCTCTCCACCTGAGCTAAATTGGTGATGATCAATTAAAAAGAAGAGAAGAAGAAGATTTTGGATTTATACCACACCTTTATCTCCTGTAAGGAGACTCAAGGTGGCTTACAAGCTCCTTTCCCTTCGCAACAGACACGTTGTGAGGCAGGCGGGGCTGAGAGAGTTCAGAGACAACTGTGGCTAGCCCAAGGTCACCCAGCAGGAATTTAGGAGTGTGGAAACACATCTGGTTCACCGGATAAGCCTCCGCCACTCAGGTGGAGGAGTGGGGAATCAAACCCAGTTCTCCAGATTAGAATCCACCTGCTCTTAACCACTACAACGCGCTGGTTCTTTGTTGTGACACCAACATTTTGGAACACCTTCCCTAGGGAGATTTACCTGTCTCTTTGTATTAGAGTCTTTCACCAACAAGCGAAGACTTTTTTGTTTCGTCTTGTTTACCCACAGAAACGGTTGTGGGTCCTCCTTCCAGGGCTCGTTTATGTGTTTTTAACTGAATTATTGTATAGCGTTACTTTTATTTTTATTTACTCAAATGGTTTAACTTTCTTTTTAAATGTTTGCTGCCTTGTGACTCCTGATTGGATAGAAAAATGGCCTAAAAATGCTTTCAATATATAGATAACTAAACAACATTAAAACATAAAATAAAAGTCTTACAAATGTTTTGGACAGCCTTGTGATAGAAGATTTTCGTAATAAGCATCTGTAGGAGCAGCAGTAGCATAGTGGTTAAGAGCAGGTGTGCTCTAATCTGGAGAACCGGGTTTGATTCCCTATTCTGCCACTTGAGCTGTGGAGGCTCATCTGGTGAACTAGATTAGCCTGTGCACTCCAACACACGCCAGCTGGGTGACCTTTGGTGAGTCATAGTTCTTCTGAGCTCTCTAAGCCCCACCCACCTCACAGGGTGTTTGTTGTGGGGTGGGGGAAAGGGAAAGGAGATTGTCAGCCCCTTTGAGTCTCCTTACAGGAGAGAAAGGGGGGTGGTATAAATTCAAACTCTTCTCTTCCTCATCCTTCTATTAATCCTGACAAAAAAGGGAGGTTTGGGAGAACATCCCACTTGTTTTGATTTATAGTTCACTGTATCCCCAAGTATAATAACCAGCTGAGCGCCCTTACATATAAGACAGATGTCTCTCTGCCCTCAAATAACATATGGTCTGACTCTTAATTTTTTTGTGTCTTGAGGCAAGTTGTCGTTCTGACACCTCTCGGCAGGATTCCATTTTTAACTCTGACTTTTTGGAACCCAGCAGAAGATTTTCTGAGGAAAACCTGTCTGCCTGCTTGGATTTAACCTGGTTCTGTTAACATTAAACTTCTATCACTGGGCAACACATTGTACGTAGCCCGGTGAGTCCAGAGTAAAAGGTCTGAAACAGCAGTTGAGCAGCTAGATTCAAGTCAAGTGGCATCTTATAGACTAACATGATTTTTAGGGAAAAGCTTTTGAGAGTCAGACCTCCCAATCCATACATCATGAACACTGTTAAAAACAGAGCTAAAACATGGACACAAACGTAAAAATGGCAGTTGAAACATTGGTTAGGAAGGAGGGATCACTAAGGCCCCTTCCGCACATGCAAAATAATGCGTTTTCAAACCACTTTCACAACTGTTTGCAAGTGGATTTTGCTGTTCTGCACAGCTTCAAAGAGCACTGAAAGCAGTTTGAAAGTGCATTATTCTGCATGTGCAGAATGAGCCTAAGGAGAACCGGATTTGATTCCCCACTTCTCCCCACGCATGGCAGACTCTTATCTGGTGAACCAGATTTGTTTGCACACTCCTAAATGCCGGCTGGGTAACCTTGGCCTAGTCACAGTTCTCTCAGCCCCACCTACCGCACGAGGTGTCTGTTGTGGGGAGAAGTGAAGGAGTTTGTAAGCCATCTTGAGTCTCCGTACAGGACAGAAAGGGGGTGTATAAATCCAAACTCTTTTTTGTTTGGAGCACAGGTGTCAAACTCTTTGCCCTCCAGATGTTATGGACTACAGTTCCCATCATGATGATGATGGGAACTGTAGTCCATAACATCTGGAGGGCCACGAGTTTGACACCTATGGTGGTGCAAAAGAGGATGTATTATGTTCAGGATGCAGGTTGTCAGATCTTTACCTCTGCCTGTCTTGCTCACGTGAATGTGAACAAATTCCTTACGAAAAAGTTTTTTTTTAAAAAAAACCCAGAGAATAAGGTGATTACGAATGGCAAGTTAAGGATATATAATGAAAATGGCCAGTGCTCTTTCATGTAACGTGAGTCTTAAGTGGATTCATCAAAAGGAAAGAGGAATCTTGAATGCAATTTAGGATGTAATTTAGCCTTGGTAAGAGGGTCAGAGGAAGGAAGGAGGAAAATTTTACAGGCAGTAACGAATGTTTTATTCCTTGTGAGCAAAGAACTGTTAGAATGGGGTGTTGCGTGGTTTCCGGGCTATGTGGCCACGTTCTAGTAGCATTTTCTCCTGACGTTTTCGCCTGCATCTGTGGCTGGCATCTTCAGAGGATCTGATGGCAGTAAATTTATTATTATTATTATTTTATTAAACTTATAGGCCGCCTATCCCCGAAGGGCTCAAGCAAGTGGAGTACCCGTGGAATGTCCAGGGTGGGAGAAAGAACCATTTGCCTGCTAACAAGTGTAAAGGGTGCAGTTAGCCAGCTTGATTGGCATGTGTTGGGTGGGATCCACCCATTTAGCATGTGAGTAACCATGAAGATAGCATAAGGTGACCAGATGGTCACCTTCCTCACCCGGGACGGGGAGGTGGAGTCAGTGGCGCTACAAGACGCTACAAGAGCCTGCGATCATTGTGCCAATATTGGCTTCTGGGGCTCGCTGTCATTGCCAATCCCTGTGACAGGTGGGCGGCAAACCGCGAAGCTCCAGGAAGCGCCTATGCGCTGTTGGCAGCCAGCAGAAAAGCCGAAGGTTTGGGGCTCGCGGTATTGTCCGCCCTGTCATGGAAAGCTGCAAACCGCTGAAAGCCCCAGGAAGCCGGTGCATCGCCGCGACATTGCCGCGACTTCCCAGGCCGGAGACAGGAAAGCGTGCCCCAGAAGGCACTGCTGCAGCTGCAGTGCCTTCTGGGCGCTTCCCTGTCTTCCCTGCCCGGGAGTCTCACGGGCTGCCAGTGGCAGTAGTGTGCTCCTGCAGCCGCGTGTGCGCGGCCGCAGGAGCACATTCCCTAACCAGGACATTCCCTAAAGCCCGGCGGGACGCGGGACACCTCACGCAAAAGCGTGAGTGTCCCGCGAGAAGCGGGACGGATGGTCACCCTAAAATAGCATAATCAATTAGTGTGGGCATCTGCATTGTAGTAGCCTGGCAGCCTTCGACAGTAAACTGTTAGAATATTCCTAGTGATTCCTTCAGTAAGTCCTTACAGGAGTGAGATAAATGTACTTATTGTGTTTCCCCGAAAATAAGACAGTGTCTTATATTAATTTTTGCTCCCAAAGATCCGCTATGTCTTATTTTCAGGGGATGTCTTATTTTTCTGTGTTCTGTTCGTCGGGCATGCTTCCAAACAAAAACTTTGCTACATCTTGCTTTTGGGGGATGCCTTATATTTCGCACATCAGCAAAACCTCTACTATGTCTTATTTTCTGGGGATGTCTTATATTCGGGGAAACAGGATACTTGGTTGTTCCTGTTAATGCAGGACAGATGAGCTGCTAATAGGTTAATCGGGGGTCACCTTCTTTTTGCATATAACGGTGTAGTATTGCATGCTTCCGACTCCTCCCTTTTAACCCCTTTACCTTATTCTCCTGTTGCTTTCCCCCCTTATGCTGTGTGGTTGATGCTGTTTTGCTGTTTGTTACTCTGTAAGCTTGTTCACTTTCTTGTACATTTTTGCACCTGATTATTTTCTTTGATTTCCTCTTTTGTTGTCTATATTTTGTAGCCTAATTTTTTTAATTTATTATATTTTTAGACTGCCCTCCCCAGTAGGCTCAGGGCGGTGTACATCATAAAATAAAATGTAAAACAGTAGTTCAATCTGTAATTTAAAACAAACAATATGGCGACAGTTCCCTCCCCCCAACCCCATCCACGGGGGGCCTGGATGACACGAGGGTCTGATGGTCCCCCCGGCTGGCCAAAAGCCTGACGGAACAGGTCCGTTTTACAGGCCCTGCGGAAACTTTGAAGGTCCCACAGGGCCCTGGTCTCCTTAGGGAGCCTGTTCCACCAGGTAGGGGCCAGGGCTTTCACAGGGCTTGTAGAGGCCAGCCGGATCCGTTTTGGGCCGGGGATTTTTATATCTAGAATCCTAATGATATGGACATATAGTTTATGATGTTTTAAGCCATTGTTTTTAATCATACAAGTTATATGAGAGTAATTCACGGGGCACCAAGCACTTCAGAAGCTTACTTTCGTTGGAAGAAACGAAACTCATGGGGCAGCCTGACACTGAGCTTTTCAGGTGGTTTGGGAAAACAGGGCCCCACCGAGGAGATAAGGAATTAGCAGAAGCTCACAAATACAGATAAAGGTAAAATAGAAACCAGTAGTTGTTATAGAAACCTTTTACGCAAGGTGTTTTTGACTTAAGTTTCACCAAATATGGGAATGGGCAAGGTGCGGTAAAAGGTGGGATGAGATGACCAATGGTCAGAAGACAAGGAGGGATGTTTGTAAGAGGGTATAAATTACGCAAGCAACAACCCCTTGAACCTCCTCCCTGTTGCTAACAGAGGAGAGTTCCCTCTCCTGCGCAGAATGGAAAGAAAACAATAAATCTCTGAACACTGAAGCTTTTGGATGGTCACTTTTGTAACCGGTCAGAGCTTTTGCTCTGTGGACAGGGCCTTTGCCCTTGTGCCTATCACTAATAAAGGATAATTTCTTTTTAAACTCTGACGTGCTTTTTACTCTGCTAAGAACTGGGACAGTTTAGTCCTATCAAGAACTGTATGTACAATGTTCTAGCTTTTGCTCTACGTCAGTGGTGGCGAACCTTTGGCACTCCAGATGTTATGGACTACAATTCCCATCAGCCCCTTCCAGCATGGCCAATTGGAGTGCCGAAGGTTCACCACCACCATGGGTCTATGTCCTGTTCTATGATGGGGCGCTATTTGAGCATGAGCCTCCCCTTAGTAATCATTGGCTTGCCCGCCTCTGCCTTTGAGCCTTTTCTCCTGGCTGTGAATTATTGACTTCATTTTTGCACAGAGATATATTTTTCCCGAATGAAATACATAATGTTGGAACAAACTAGGCCCCAGCTTGGAATACTCATAAAAGAGGATTTGTTTCTAAGAGTTTGATTGTCTTATGCAGGTAGCCCAATGGAATGCATTTGTGTTTTTAACAACAGTTGCGCAGAAGCGTACCAAGTTTTGCAAAGGAATACAATTTGCCAAGAGAAATTAAGTTTGACATTGTGGTGTAACCTTCCTGTAGGGTGGACGAAAGGATCCGATCGCAAATACATCTTGGTAACTTTGGTCAAAATTAAGTTGTAATCAAAAAGACCTTCATAAAAAATGTAAGAAAACATATCAAACGCCTCACTGGGCTTCGACAATTAAATCTAAGATTATATGCAGAAAAACAAATGGTGTGTAATACACTGTACTGAAGATGGATTGCAATTTATGGGAATTATTAATTGCGCAGGGTTATTATTATGAATTGCACAGGTTTTGGAGGAAAACAAAACCTTTAAAGGGTAGAATAAACGGTATTGAATTCTGTGACCTATTTATTTCTCCTAGTGTAACTGAATCATATGATGACATTTCTGCATAATGTAATATATACACACACAAGACCCCCCATCCCCAATCCCTGAAGCCTACATAGAAATTAGGGGAACAAAACTGTGGCGTAGTGGTTAAGAGCAGGTGCAGTCTAATCTGGAGAACTGGGTTTGATTCCCCGCTCTGCCACTTGAGCTGTGGAGGTTTTTCATACAGCCATATGCTGGACAAGCAATCATTATGTTAAAAAACAAAGAAGTTGCAAGATGCACTCGTAATCAGCTAAGGTTTGTTTTGATTCAGTGGTGGGGGAGGGAAAGCAGCGGGCCAATAGTGCGCTAGACTCCGGGTTGTGATGTCATGCTGCCTCCTGCCAGCGTGGTGTGGTGGTTAAGAGCAGGTGCACTCTAATCTGGAGAACCAGGTTTGATTCCCCGCTCTGCCACTTGAGCTGATATCCGAGACACTGATCATCCATGTTGAAAGTGATTGTGGGCCTTTTGAGTCTCCTTACAGGAGAGAAAGGGGGGAGGTATACATCCAAACTCCTCCTCCTCCTCCTCCTCCTCCTCCTCCTTCTCCTTCTTCCTCTTCTTCCTCTTCCTCTTCTTCTTCTTCTTCTTCTTCTTCTTCTTCTTCTTCTTCTTCTTCTTCTTCTTCTTCTTCTTCTTCTTGGATTTGTTTCCCTGCTCTTCCACATGAAGCCTGCTGGGTGACCTTGGGCCAGTCACAGTTCTCTCGGAACTCTTTCAATTCCAAGTACCTCACAAGGTGTCTGTTGTGGGGAGAGAAAGGAAAGGAGTTTGTAAGCTGCCTTGAGTGTCCTTGTAGGAGATAGGCGAGGTATAAATCCAAACAACGCCTCCTCCTCCTCCTCCTCCTCCTCCTTCTTCTTCTTCTTTGCAATATGCTGTCTTGGAGGATGGTGGAGTCTCCTTCTTTGGACTTTGGATAGATGGCCATCTGTCAGGAGCGCTTTGACTGTGTATTCCTTCATGGCAGGGGATTGGGCTTGATGGGCCCTGTGGTCTCTTCCAGCTGTATTATTCTAAAACATGTGGATGCATTAACATATTAAGTTTGTGGTGGGATTCTGGCCCACCACATTCATTGGGTGAATAAATGTCTTGCAGACAGGAGAGGTGCAACGTCTCAATCTTCTGGGCATCAAGCAGCAATTATGTGTGGGTATGTGGAGCAGCAGTGGCGTAGGAGGTTAAGAGCTCGTGTATCTAATCTGGAGGAACCGGGTTTGATTCCCAGCTCTGCCGCCTGAGCTGTGGAGGCTTATCGGGGGAATTCAGATTAGCCTGTACACTCCCATACATGCCAGCTGGGTGACCTTGGGCTAGTCACAGCTTCTCGGAGCTCTCTCAGCCCCACCCACCTCACAGGGTGAGGAGATTGTAAGCCCCTTTGAGTCTCCTGCAGGAGAGAAAGAGGGGATATAAATCCAAACTCCTCCTCCTCCTTCTCTTCTTCTTCTTCTCCTCCTCCTCTTCTCCTCCTCCTCCTCCTCCTCCTCCTCCTCCTCCTCCTCCTCCTTCTATGTGTACATTTTAGTATATGCCTAATTTTGATGAATGGAGTGGCATGGGAAAAAAAGATAAAACAGCTACCCAGCAGCAAGGCGCCCACCTATTTTGCCCCCCCCCCCTGAAAGAAAAAGGCTAGGTGATCCAATTAAATAACATTGCCCCTTTGGAAAAACAACTTCTTCCATATGAAAGCTTTTCACTCTGGAATAAAGAAATTTGCTTGCTTTGTGCCTGACATACTACAGATCTCATGATTTTCAAAAGACTCCTAGACAATGAAAAGCTGTATTGTAGTCTACTATTGGAGAATAATAGAACCCTGATTATTATAACAGACAATTTATTAATAGGGCTTTTGACCAGAGAGTTCCCATAACAACACAGTAAAAATATACATGTTAATTTTTTTTCATAATGCAACTAACAGTTAACAGTTTAGAAGAAGAGTTGGAGTTATAGCCCCCCTTTCTCTCCTGTAAGGAGACTCAAAGGAGCTTACAATCTCCTTTCCCCTCCCCCCTCACAACAAACACCCTGTGAGGTAGGTGGGGCTGAGAGAGCTCAGAAGAACTGTGACTAGCCCAAGGTCACCCAGCTGGCATGTGTTGGAGTGCACAAGCTAATCTAGTTCACCAGATAAGCCTCCACAGCTCAAGCGGCAGAGCGGGGAATCAAACCCAGTTCTCCAGATTAGAGTACACCTGCTCTTAACCACTACGCCACTGCTGCTCCGTTTAGAGCTGAAACCTTTTCCCATCTAAAATATTTCACATTCAATCTACCCAAGATTGATGTATTTTATATGCTAGCGTGGAAAATTTGGCTCTGTAGAGAGATCTGTGGGTTTTCACCTATTAATAGCATGTTGGCCAGTACCACGTCAGATCAGACAAGGAGCCAATTAAACACAGGAGAGAGAAGCTTTAAACAAGTCTTATAGTAAAAGAGTTAACACACTAAACCTGCTCTGAGATTTCAATTTCCCAAACTCCGCATGGGCAGAAACTCTCTGTAAGGGGGAATCTTTGAAAATCTTATTTCCGGTACCACTGAGGGAAGGACTTGACATCTAGCAGGGATGAAAGCCCCTTTGTCTCTAGAAATATCCAGATGAAAGAGCCAGGCAGCAGCAGGAGAAATGTATATCTGGATCTTTCAGGAGACAGAAAAGTCGGCAAGTGGAAGGGAAGGTGATTGAAGCCTCTTTGAGACTCCTTAAGGGCAGAGTATAAAAACCAGATCTTCTTCTTCTTCTTCTTCTTCTTCTTCTTCTTCTTCTTCTTCTTCTTCTTCTTCTTCTTCTTCTTCTTCTTCTTCTTCTTCTTCTTCTTCTTCTTCTTCTTCTTCTTCTTCTTCTTCTTCTTCTTCTTCTTCTTCTTCTCCTTCTCCTTCTCCTTCTCCTTCTCCTTCTCCTCCTCCTCCTCCTCCTCCTCCTCCTCCTCCTTCTTCTCCTTCTCCTCCTTCTCCTTCTCCTCCTCCCCCTCCTCCCCCTCCTCCTCCTCCTCCTCCTCCTCTTTAAAAATAAACAGACCAGCGGTTTCCGAAGTGGGCCCCTCTGGGGGGGTGGGATTGCCTAGGGGTGCACTAAGAGGGAAGGGGGCAGCAGGGGGAATGCTGGAGGTGGACCCCTTCAGTTATGTTGTTCACTTATTTACAATAGGGCAACAGGAAGGCAAATCTGGCAGAGGCCGTCAGAATTTTCCCCCTGGCTTTGAAAAACTGTTATCGCTGGGTCAAGTTCATCAATCTTGTTGAACAAATTAAGCTAAAAAGTTTTAATTGGGTTTTGAACACAAGCGCAATTAATTGTTGGTGTTTTCAATTTAATTGTCATCATCTCCCTTAGTGAGTCAGGCATACCACTATTTTGAGCAATGCTTTTTATAGGGTAGGTACACTGGGGCTGATTTTATGGAACCAAGGGGGTGGCAGCCTGAAAAAATTGGGGAACCATGAAATAGACCAATGCCAGCAGTGGGATTCAAAAAATTTAACAACTGGTTGTTTACAAGCACCATTTTAACAACCGGTTTGGCCGAAGTCGTGCGAACCTGCTGAATCCCACTATTGGGTCACCAACCCCTCTGTTTCTATTGTAGAGATAACACCAATATTCATTTCTTACTGAAACTGGAAAAGCAGCCCTGGAGACCCAAGTTAAAATCTCTGACGACAGTGAAACTTAACAGGTGATCTTGGGCCAAAAATTCCACCCCCCCCCCCTTCACTTTTCATCTCTCTCTTGGTGGTGCTTCCAGAATAAAATGGAGGAGGGGAAACCCACAAATGCTTCTCGGGGCCTCTTCAAATTTGGGCAGGATAAAAATGCACTAGAACAAATAAATAAATTATGGCTGCAGCGCGTAGCAGTGGTTAGAACACTTTACTTAAACCAGGGAGAGTGAAGCTTACAGAATTACTTTGGACTACACACTAACTGTCAGCCTGAATTACTCTTCAAGGCTCTTGTAAGAAAAAAAAAACCTTGCAAGAGATATCAGAACAATTAAAAAATAATAGAGCCACAATTGAGAGCGAAAGCACTTCCGAGGAGTTTCTGTTCCCCATGCCCACTGTGTCTCGCTCCTTCCTCCATTGCTTCCCCTTCATTTTAAATGAAAATATCATTCCTTTTCTGTCACACTATGTTGTGCTCCCCAGAAGGCCTTGCATGTAGGAACCCCCAAATTCAGCCTCTGCCTCCAAACCCTGAGGAAGCCCATGATAGCCAATGTCTTAGTATGCTCACGGAACAAATCACTGGGGGCACATGCCCCCTCCTCCTTTTGTGCCTGCCTCCGCCTGCCTGCCCCCTGCCATTGAGCAGCTCAGGACTCTGGCGAGTGGCAGCAGTGGGGCAGGTGGTCACAGCCTCTGACCTCTCTGCCTGCCACCCGAGTCAGCTGCCCCTTCACCTCCCCTAGATCTGGCCCTGAAGGTAAACTGTGTGCATACAAAGAAAATATTTTAAACAATGCATTCATTGTAGAGGTTTCTCCTGAGATGCTGAAGAGTTCCTAGTTTGCATAACCTTACAATTTGAGGTTGGCTGTGCTTCCCGGAGCGGCCATTTTGTGAATCGCTTCACCTTCTGCGGCGGCCATTTTATGGTGTCAGAATTCCAAAGGTGCCCACAGGCTCAAAAAGTCGAGGATCCGTGGTGCAGTCTGAGCCAATAGGCTGAAACCGGAGTAATTCTGCATAGGATTGCGGCATTGTCTTGCAGCTACGTGACAAGCAGGGGAAGTCATTTGCCGCCCGCCTGGAGTTGTAATGCGTTTGCCGATGCCCCAAGCCAACCTAACAATTACCATGGGGCTCCAGCCAGCGAATAAAAGTCCTCAGATGTGGAGTGGGCAAAAATTTGGGCTTTATTCCCTTTTCACTCATAAAAATCTAATTTCATGATGAAAAGGAAAGGAAGGTGGGTCAAGCCTGATGTCATGTTCAAGGGCAAGGGAGGCTTTGAACTTCAGCCTAGGATAGGAAAGGGTAGAACAGAGAGCTGTTATTCTTCTTGCTGAACATGAAACTCTGACAATTATAAGAACATAAGGACAGTCTTGCTGGATCATCCAAACTTGTAATTGCCTGAGCAATGGAATGTCACAACGATGAACCCTCCACCAATCGGTGAGCAGGACTCACGAGTCATGCCCATTGGTGGTAAGGGAGGGAGGAACCAAACTGGCAGCCGGCGCAAGGCTGGGGTGCACATAAACTCTAAAATATTAATTTAATTTAAAAACTGTGATTGTTACAATGACTGCTTGTTCAGCATATGGCTGTATGAAAAGGGATCGTAGGGAATTCTGTTGCACATCTCAGGTAAGTGGAGGAGTTTACAACAATAAACGTGTCGTAGAAATGGACTCAGGTAGGTAGAAGAGCAGATGCGAACTGAAACGAAGCATCTCCCGCCATTTATTTCTCCCGCCTGAATATTGGAATACAGATATCGGAAAGTAAGCATTACGGCATTAAAGTAATATGTGCATGTGTGTATCGCTATGGTGCAGACTGCAAAGTGCCTTTAACCATTGGAGCCCTGGGGTCCTGGTAATAGTGCCTCAGCAAAAAGAAGAGGAGAGAAAAGAAAAGAAAAGAAAAGAAAAGAAAAGAAAGGGACTGACAGGCCCCTAGTTCCCACAGGACCCCTGGGCTTCAGCCTAGTCAGCCTGAGGGATAATGTGGCCCTGCCTTTGACAATATATTGGCAGCCTCGCAACCTGGAATCATTACTCTCGATTTTGTCGTGGAAGATTCCCATCCAGGCCTTTTCCTAGCCTGCCGTTTGAAGTGCTGCTCCGAATATCTCGATAAATATAGGTTCGGTGTGTCATTCTAGTGCCGGCATCTTCCCTCAGCTCCTGAAGTACTTTTCCAGTTCAGTCCTGAAAGGTAAATCAATCAATCAGTAGGCCCCGACCGATGCAAATAGGTCTTGTAAATCCAACTAAAGTATGAAAGCCAAGCTGGGAATTATGAGCGCATTCTCGCCTCAGGATAGTATTGTTTGTTTTCTTCCAGGCAGGGCCTGTAATGAAGAGGACCTGTTTCCACAATCCCTTCTTTAAAATGAAATGCGGGAACTGCTGCATATTTTTTTTAATGCTGAAAGTAGCTGTTGCTAAATTATTTATTTGTGCCTGTAAGCCCCCAGACTTTTTCTTTGTGCGCCTACTGCTGCTGTTTGCGAAGTTAGCGCTTTCCTCTTTTATATTCTTCAGTAGTCGCTTTTTGAACTATCATCTGCTACCTTGGGAAGATGTGAGGAAAGAATTAGGCTCATCATTTTATTTATTTGTATACCAGATAACAGTTCCAAGCCTGTATAACGTGCAACCCACTCTCCAGCCAATTGCAATCCATTAGCCGGGCTCGGGCCTGATAAATCTTCAGTCTTCCATCTGGACTTTTCATCTGTTATCTCAGGAGATCATGGTGGCCTCTATGGTTCTCTCCCCTGCATGTTATATTTACAGCCCTGTGAGGTAGGCTAGGTTGCCAACTTGGCTCAGAAATTCCTAGAGATTTGAGGGGAGTTAGAACCTAGGAAAAGTGAGGTTTGGAGAGGGAAGGGCTTCTGCAAGATGTAATGCGGCCATACAGAGCGATGAAACATACAGAACTAACCCAAACAGGACAAAGAACAGATTTTTATCAATGCTATCCAAGATGTAATCTCTAAGAATAGTAAGTGTAACCCCCATGCTCAGAATGGGTTGACCCAGAAAGGGGTGGAGACCCAAAGCAGGAGGAGGCTGCAGAGCTCATGTAGTTTGGAGGAGACAAGGAGGAGACCTTGATTTGTATAAGCCCTTAGCACCTTGTTAAAATAACTGCAATGTTGTTGGGAACTACTGGGAAGGTAGTTGTTTATTTTTGCTATGTTGTAAATGTTGGAGTTTATTGTTTCAGGGTTTTTTTTGTGTTTTTAATGGGTGAGAGTTCTCCTAGAAACCTTCATCATGTTGAATCCTGTTCACCAAGCCCTTGGAGTCATCAGGAGCCAACCCACTTGTAAAGAAGAATCGGACTTGGCAATATCAGAAGACTGTAACTAGAAGGACTTGAAATGAAACCTGAACAGGACCTTGAAGTGTGATGTTAAATGTTGATGTTTGATGTTATATGTTAAGAAAGTAAACCATTTTGTTTTTGAAAATTTGTTGTTGCAAACTCATTCCAAGTTCTGCCCCACAGATAGAGGTTACAAAAGCGGTACAAAAAGTGTCATATCTGCAATCGTGACTTGGAAAGCTACATCCAATATGAGAATCCAACCAAGAGCGCATGCTGTACTGGTTTGAATAGGTCTCTGCACCAGTGTGATGTAATGGTTAAGAGTGGCGGATTCAAAATCTGGAGGTCTGGGTTTGATTCCCCACTCCTCCACATGAAGGGTGGACTCTGATCTGGTGAACCAGGTTTGATTCCCTGCTCCTCCACTTGAAGCCTGCTGGGTGACCTTGGGCCATTCCCAGTTCTCTCAGAACTCTCCCAGCCCCACCTACCTCACAAGGTGTCTGTTGTGGGGAGAGGAAGGGATGGAGTTTAAAAGCTGTTTTGAGACTCCTTGTGATTGAGAGAAGTGGGATATAAATCCAAACTCTTCTCTTCTTTCTAACTGTTGCATCCCGTCGTGGGATCCAAAAAATTTAGTAACAGGTTCCCATGGTGGTGGGATTCAAACTGTGGTGTATCGCCAATGGGGCTGGGTGGGGCATGACGGGGGCGTGGCCAGGCATTCCGGGGGCAGGGCATTCCTGGGCGGGGCTGTGGCAAGGACACAGCCGCTGCGCCGGTCCTTGGGCAGGAAACGAATGCACGCAGGTGCAGGCTGCCACGCACGCCGGTGCACCTCCTGCTAGACTGCTTCGCTCCTGCGCGCTTACTGCTGAGAGGAGGGGCGTAATCCAAGGCAAAATCACGTGGCAAAAAAATCACCAATTAGGCAACCCCTCTCGGCAATAAATCACAAATAATTAGTAACCTACTCTCGGGAACCTGTGAGAACCTGCTGGATCCCACCTCTGGTTGCATCCCCACTGGACTCTTGGAAAACCTATTTCAGAAATGCTATCTTTGCAGCCAGCTTGCCCTGTGGCTAATTTCTGACCGAGTCTAACTGAGACATCACCTTTACGACGTGTTTGGAACTGCAAAGCTGTTTTCCTTTCACTACCAGGTCTCTGAACTGTGTGGGAGCCGGTGTCAAAGGTTCTGCCGTGCTTATCCCGCAAGGCTCTGATGATATTCAATGCCAAATATTTCACTTTCCCTATGTGCCGTGTGCGCACTGAGTGCACAGGGAAGGGAGCTTAAACCAGCTGTTTCCTCTGAAAAACAAAACAAAACTCTTCAGCGCCTTCCTGTATAATTCAGGTCATGTTCTTGGGGACCCATTAAAAGCACACTGTGTGCTGTAAAACGGCCCATCTGTGGGTTATCATAAGCTGAATGTGGCGAGGCAATATTGTGGCAGATTTGGCATTTGGGAGTGTGTTCATGTATATTTTGTGTGCAATTTTTATTAGATTTAACACCCCACCCTTTCCCGGCCAAGGTTGGGATGCGGGGGGCTTACACACATGATTTAATAACATCAGTTCATACAATTAAATTCAATAACTTTCCCTCCCTCTCCCCCCAACAAACACCATGTAAAGTAGGTGGGGCTGAGAGAGTTCTGAGAGAACTGTGACTGGCCCAAAGTCACCCAGCAGACTTCATGTGGAGGAGCAGGGAAACAAACCCAGATCACCAGATAAGAGTCCGCTGCTCATGTGGAGGAGTGGGGAATCAAACCCAGTTCTCCAGATTAGAGTCCACTGCTCTTAACCACTACACCGCTGCCACCTGAATGCCTTAGGACTGAACCCACCGAGGAACTGCCAATTCGCCTCCCAAAGGTTTACAATTCCTCCTCTTCCTCTTGCCCGAGTTGCCATCAGATACATCAGGAATCAACTGGACAGTGAAACTCCAGGGTTTTAGCTCTGAGACTACCTTTTCGAGGTGTTTACACCTTGGAGCATCAATGCTCACAATTAGAAAAGTCAACTTCAGAAAAATAAATTCCCCTCCCCAGAAACCAACACTACCTCTGGAGTGTTGTGGGGTTTCCGAGCTGTATGGCCGTTTTCCAATAGCATGTTCTCCTGATGTTTTGCCTGCATCTGTGGCTGGCATCTTCAGAGGATCTGATGGTAGTAAAGCAAATGGAGTATATACACCTGTGGACTGTCTGGGTTGGGAGAAAGAACCATTTGCATTGGCTAACAAGTGTAAAGGGTGCAATTACAAGTGTCATTTGCATGTGTTGAGTGGAATCTACCCATTTTAGCATACGTAAGTAACAATGAAGTTGCATAAAGACAGCTGTGAATCACCCACCGGCTGCGGTTGCCTCTTCTGGGCGTGGGATGGGTTGAGCCAAGGTGACCGCTTCCTCTTAACTGAGGGCGGAAGCGAAGCCCGGGCCATGTTGGGCAAGGGCTGACGTCACCAGGAGGGGAGGGTGGATTGACCCTTTAAAGGGGAAGTTTCTTCCTCCCTTTGTTCTGGCCATGTGCTATTAGCCAGCCAGCCGCATTTGCCCACCCACCTCTCCCTAGGTTTATTCGTTTGGTGCATCTTTTCTGTCATAGCTGTTCGGCGGTGGCGCATGGGTAATGATCTGGAAGTGCCGATGGCGGCAAGAGGCAACCACCCTGCCGAACTGGCAAATGGGGATCACCTCTTGCCAGGAGCGTCCGCCCGGCAGAGCCCTTCAGCGGAGCGAAGTCCAATACAGGGCCTCCGCCCGTTGGAGCTTCGCCATGAAGCAGACAGGCCAGATCAAGACCCATGCTACGCCTCACGCTTCTGTTTTGGTTGGCTAATAAAATGACTATGGCCAAAATGTTTATCCCAGCAAGTGTCCAGTGTGGTTATTGGAGAGGATTCACCCAGGTGGTTCCCACCCTCAGAAGGCAATCAGTGAGGGCATCTGCGTAGTAGTTGCCTAGCATTTTAATCCCTTTGATTGCTTCCTGCCTGGAGACATCCTGTATCTGGGTGGGATTCACAAACCACTGTCTTGATTCTAGTGCTTTTAAATACCGGTAGCCAAACTTTGTTCATTTTCATGGTTTCTTCCGTTCTGTTGAAATTGTCCACGTGCTTGTGGATTTCAAAGGCTTCTCTGTGTAGTCTGACGAAGTGGCGGTCAGAGTGGTCCAGAATTTCTGTGTTTTCAGATAACCCTCTGTGTCCTGCTTGGTTCATCACGTGTTCTGCTATTGCTGATTTTTCCGGCTGAATTAGCCTGCAATGCCTTTCATGTTCTTTGATTCATGTCCGGGCGCTGCCATTCGTGGTCCCTATGTAGACTTGTCCGCAGCTGCACGGTACACGGTAGGCTCCTGCAGAGGCTAGAGGCTCCCTTTTATCCTCTGATCCTAGCTGCTGAGCTTTGAAAGCATTCTGATGATAACATGTCATTTGGGGTGAACAGTCAGCTCAAACTTTTTTTAAAACTCAGAAATTCTGATTGTGTGAAACATCAAGGAAGGAAAGATCAATCTCTCTCTCTCTGTGTCTCTCTCTCTGTCTCTCTCTCTCTCTCAGGCCCCTTCCGCAAGGGCTATAAACGGCGCCCTGGGGATGGCAAAAACGCCGTCCCCAGGGAGCTGTTCGCACAGGCGGTGCTGCCAAAACGCAGCAGCACCGACCTGGCTCCCCTCCCCCTCCCCCAGGGCGGCATCAGGCCGCCTCCAAAAACCTCCCTCCTGGAGAGAGGTTTATGGAACAACAGCGCATTCCCGGCGGCGCGGTGCGAACGGGCACCCGCTGAATGCTAGTTTTCATCTTTTCATCCATTTCATCTTTCGCCGCCTTTGTTGCTCTCTATTGACTGCTGGAGATTCTCCTCTTTCGCTGTCCCTCCGACCCCTGGAGGTCGGAGGGCAGCGTGGGCGGGTCTCAGGAGGCCAGCAGGGCAACGGAGGCGACGAGGTGAGTGGAAGAGGGACGGGGAAGAGGTGGCTCTGCACGGGCGCACTGGGGGCCGCTCGCACGCTCCTGTGCGAACAGCCCCCACCCCTCCACCGGCAGAATTCCTGCTGGTGCAGGGGCGCCCTGCTGGCCCGTGCGGAAAGGGCCTAACATACATGCACGTCAAGATTCTATTCCATTCCACGGTAAGAAAAATTGGCTTTGTAATCCAAAGATACTTTTTGAGAGAATGTGACTTACGGGGATTGTCAGGACTCTTGCCAGAGGGCACGTTCTAGTCAATCTGCCCGTTCAATCCCCCAAAAGCTGGCAACTAGGAACTGACAATTGGCTTAATTCAAATTTCTGCACAGCGACTTTCACCTAGGAATGGCTCTGCACAGATGGTGTTCTTTAGGATGGAGAGATGCCGGGCCAAGAGCTGCAGTCTGACAGGTGTCATTAGTTCCAAATAACAGCTGGATCCGCCGATCGTGACGTATCTCAGCCAAGTGGTCGACGTGGGATGAAGCGATGGCAGGTTTGCTTCAGTGATTACTTGAGAGTTCGTCATTGGGGCATCCTGAAAGCCCAAAGCCAGTGGCGTAGTGCCAAGGGAGTGGGGTGGGATGTGATGCCCCAGGCACGAGCTGGTGCAGAGGCATGGCGGGGCATGGCGGGGTGTTTCAGGGTGGGGTGGGGACAGGCAGGGGTGTGGCAGGGGTGGAGGCACAAGCATGCCCTGAGTGCAGTTCCCCCTTGCTCCACCCCTGCTCAGAGCGAATGATGACGCTGACCTGGAGGTTAAAAAGAAGAAGAAGAAGAGTTTGGATTTATATCCCCCCTTTCTCTCCTGTAAGAGACTCAAAAGGGCTTACAATCTCCTTGCCCTTCCCCCCTCACAACAAACACCCTGTGAGGTGAGTGGGGCTGAGAGAGCTCCGTAGAGCTGTGACTAGCCCAAGGTCACCCAGCTGGCGTGTGTGGGAGTGCCCAGGCTAATCTGAATTCCCCAGATAAGCCTCCACAACTCAAGTGGCAGAGCTGGGAATCAAACCCGGTTCCTCCAGATCAGAGTGCACCTGCTCTTAGCCACTGCTCTTAGCCACTACGCCACTGCTGCTCACAGAAAAATCCCAGAATATAACATAACACGAAAGTTCCTGAGATATTGGGTGAAGCTAATGTTTTTAGTCATATTCCCCCAACCTGCAATGTTCCATGGGAGGAATTTAACACAGGAACACTTCTGGTGTCAATCGGCTTCATTCAAAGACCTCAATGTCATTATTACTTTGAATGCAGTTATTTTTGGTCCTCTCTGAGCTACACAGCAATGTTTCCAACTTAATGTTGTTATCGTGAGCGGCCCCTGCAGATCTGTTAGGTGTAGAAACTTCCTGTAACCTATTACCATTATGAATGTCTGCTTCTTCAGATAGATATTCGATCTGTTGTCAGAAGAAGGAATGCAGTTGTTTGTTTTAGATGACACTTGGGTTTGGCTCAAGCCAGGCTGTTTGTCAAATACTGGCTTCTGGTAAGAAATATTCCTAAGTTTGATGAGTTTGATGAGTTTCCCAAGTTTGATGAGCTTGGATCTCGTAACTCCCAGAGGTTTGATTACATTTTCTTGTTCTTTGAATGGTAAATTCCCAGAATGTAAAAATCCCATGGCAACATCTTGTGCTGCTTGTGTAAGCAAGCTCATTTCTCTTGGCATCCGCTCCAAACTTTATTTAGAAGATGTTTTTGCCCGGCCTTTCTGCCCTCTCTTTCTCTTAATCTAACAGAAATGCCTGTCGAGCTACTGTTTCACTCCATGGTAAGAAAGATTGGCTTGGTGGTCCAAAGATCCTCTTTGAATGAATGTTACTGATGGGGATTGTAGTTCCAACATGTCTGCTTTTGCTGTTTTGGCAGATTGGAATGCTAAAGTCGTCCCAGAGTCAATCTGGTGTAGTGGTTAAAAGCGAGTGAATTCTAATCTAGAGAACCAGGTTTTGGTTCCCCACTCCTCCACCTAACTGATGGAGGCTTATCTGGTGAACCAGATGTGATTCCGCACTCCTACATTCCTGCTGGGTGACGTTGGGCTAGTCCAGGGGTCTGCAACCTGCGGCTCTCCAGATGTTCATGGACTACAATTCCCATCAACCCCTACCAGCATGCCCCAATTGGCCATGCTGGCAGGGGCTGATGGGATTTGTACTCCACGAACATCTGGAGAGCCACAGGTTGCAGACCCCTGGGCTAGTCACAGTTTTTCTGAACTCTCTCAGCCCCACCTACCTCACAAGGTGTCTGTTGTGGGGACAGGAGGGGAAGGGAGTTTGTAGGCCACTTTGAGTCTCCTTACAGGAGAGAAAGGTGGGATATAAATCTAAATTCTTGTTCTAAATGTATGGTGGACATGGGAGCTGAAGAGATGGAGTTGAAATAAGCCGGAGTTTGCCGGTCAGCGGGGAGCTGTCCTGGGTGCTGAAGAAACAGCTTTTGGTGAAGAGTGTATTCAGCCTTCACAAGCAAGTATGGAGCATATTTGGCAGAGGGCAGTTTCCCCATTCCTTGTCCCATTAAACTCCAGGAGCACCTGGGAATTGTGTTTCTGCAATGCAGTGGACCTTCCAAAACAGAATGGGGTGGCGATGGGCCGTAGCCAAAAAGGGGAATGGAAAGAAACTGTTACTCCCCTTTCCCAAAGACAGAACTCTGCGGCAGGCTGTCGAAACGGCGGCTCGATCTTGGCACACGGTCCGCGTTTGCGGGCAGCGAGCGAGCTGCAATTTGTTAACCCAGACAGCGTAACAAATTGCAGATAGTTATAAAGCAGGAAGTCTTTCATCTCGGAGTTGTGTGAAGAAGGGAAGGGAGGGGGGAAGGGAGCACGTGAATCTGTTTCTTTGTTTGCTTGGCTCATTTAAGAACATAAGAACATAAGAACTAGCCTGCTGGATCAGACCAGAGTCCATCTAGTGTCCACCAGCTTCTCTGCCAAATCAAGAAGTGGCCTACCAGGTGCCTTTCGAGCTCTCACATGCAGGAGGTGAAAGCAATGGCCTTCTGCTGCTGCTGCTGTTGCCCCCGAAAGCACCTGGTCTCTGCTAAGGCATTTGCAACTTCAGATCAAGGAGGATCAAGATTGCAGCCATAGATCGACTTCTCTCCTCCATAAATCTGTCCAAGCCCTTTTTAAAGCTATCCAGGTGAGTGGCCGTCACCACCTCCTGTGGCAGCATATTCCAAACACCAATCACACGTTGTGTGAAGAAGTGTTTCCTTTTATTAGTCCTAATTCTCCCCCCCAGCATTTTCAATGAATGCCCCCTGGTCTTAGTACTGTGAGAAAGAGAGAAAACATTCTCTCTGTCAACATTTTCTACCCCATGCATAATTGTATAGACTTCAATCATATCCCCCCTCAGACGTCTTCTCTCCAAACTAAAGAGTCCCAACTGTGGTTGGTTTGTGACATTTAACTGCAGCCTCAGTTTATATTCCCCACCATGCAGTTGTCCTGTGGAGCCTGGCTTTAGCTGGGACATGTTTTCTTCAGTGGAAAAGTGCTGTCAAGGCAAGAGATGAGCAGAGGTAGTTTGCCATTGCCTGTCTCTTCACTGCCAACTTGGTGGTCTTCCATCCAAGTACTAACCGGCGTCTATCCAGCTGGGCTTCCAAGATATTTTCTCTTTTCTAAAAAAGGGTGAAATGCTAGCTTCCTGGACTTTGTAAAAACACAAATCTTCTAAGCAAGGGCCCGTCATGCATAGGATGCTTACCTCAGGGCTCTTCACTGTGCAGTGGGGTGGTAGTGGGGGTTTCCTCCCATTTCTCTGTTTACACATGAGGAGGCACTCACTACACAGCTTGTCTGCTGAACATTCCTGGTTCTGCTTTTCCTGGTTCTTTTAATTTGGGTTCATCAACTCACTCTTGAAGGCATAGATCTCATCACACCCTGTAGCCTTGAGATCTTGAGATTGCTGGCTGTGTTAAAAACCTTTCAGTTACTGTTACAGTGGAACCTCGGTTTTCATTGACTTTGGTTTTTGTTGGTTTCAGTTTTCGGTGATTTTTTTCCGTGAAAAATTTGTCTCGGTTTTCGTTGATTTGCCTTGGTTTTTGTCGACTTTCTTCACAGCAGTACTGCTTTCTTCACTGGTTTGCAGTACTGTATTTTGTGCTTTCTTCACTGCTTTTCAGATTTTTATAGGCAAGTGATTTATTTTGTAAAAACCTTGAGCCTGCTTGTTTACAGTTGCAATGCTGTTTTGCAGATTTTAAAGGCAAGTTCCTGTTCGATGTTCAAATGTTCATTTATTCTGCACAATAGTCATGGCTATTCATTTTATATTAGTTTGTTATTGTGTTCAGTATTAAACACTATGTTTATTCACAAAAATGTGTTTTTGGTATTTTGGTATGTATTCTGGAGTGTCAGAACGAATTAATTGGATTTACATTGATTCCTATGAAAATGTTTGCCTCAGTTTTCGTCTGTTTCGGTTTTTGTCTGTTTCGGTTTTTGTTGATTCTTTTCGGACGGATTACCAATGAAAACGGAGGTTCCACTGTATATTGATATTGTTGTTGCAGTTATATCAATTTTGTAGCCCTTTCCAAAAATCACCCCCTGGCCTCAAATAAAAGAGGTAAAGCAATTTTCAAGACTATGCTGATGAAGAAGGGGATAATGTCCTAGAGCAGGGGTAGGAAACCTTTAACACTCAAAGAGCCATTTGGATCCGTTTTCCACGGGAAAAGAAAACACTTGGAGCCGCAAATAATTGTTGACATTTAAAATAAAGATAACACTGTATATATTGGGTTTTTTTACCTTTTACTCCGCTCATTCTGAGAAGCGCATGGATGCGTGCAAGGATGGGGCTGGTGGCTCGGCCTCGCCGCTCCAACGGGGCGGGCGAGAGGGGAAGCTGGGCAATTGGTGCGCCCACCCTGCTGCCTGCAGGGCAGGCAAGGATGAAGCCGGTGGCTTGGCCTTGCCGGCCGCCGGGAAAGCACCCACCCCGCTCCAATGGGGCGGGCGAGAGGGGAAGCCCGTGGCGTGGCCCAGCCGGCTGCGAGCAATTGATGCTCTCGCCCTGCTGCCTGCAGGGCGGGCAAGGATGTAGCTGGTGGCTTGGCCTCACCGGCCACTGGGAAAGCACCCACCCCGCTCAAACAGGGCGGGCGAGAGGGGAAGCCCACGGCGCAGCCCAGCCGGCTGCGGGCAATTGGTTCACTTGCTCTGCTGCCTGCAGGGTGGGCAAGGATGGGGCTGGCAGCTCGGCTTGTGGAGCCACAGTGCAAGGGCAGAAGAGCCGTATGCGGCTCTCGAGCCGCAGGTTCCCTACCCCTGGTCCTAGAGGTAACATTCTCTCCCCTCCCCTCCCCTCCCCTCCCCCCCCCTCCCCTCCCCTCCCCCCTCCCTCCCCCCCCCTCCCTCCCTCCCTCTCTCCCTCTCTCCCTCTCTCTCTCTCTCTCTCTCTCTCTCTCTCTCTCTCTCTCTCTCTCTCTTGATCACCACACCATGCTGAATTCACCAGGACAGGATTTGGCCGTGGGATTTTGATATTCTTTTTAGCACAGCCTCAAGGTCAGAGCCATCATTCGCTCTGAGCTTTCGGTATGCCTCAGGGGCCAATGCTCAAGTAATCATTGAAACAAAATTCACATCCCATCACTTTACATCCTTTAACACAGCAGGGAAAGGAATGCTGGTAACATTGCTTTATGGACTGATTAACTAGTAAGAGCCTGGTGGGACCAGGATGGGAGTACAGAGTCTGAAGCAATAGCCACTCAACTGGCAAGTGTCACAAGCAGCTGTATCCAGCTGTTCTTTGAAAGTAGCGATACCTGTCAGACTGCAGCTTCCTCCCTGGCATCTTTGTGCTCTGAAGAACCCCAGCTGTGCAAAGTCATACCTAGAAGAAAGTCTCTGTACTGAAGGTTCAATTAAGCCAACTGTATGGGTTCCTCATTACCTGCTTTTTTGGACTGAACTGGCAGATAGACTAGAGTGTGCCCTCTGGCAAGAGCCACGACAATCCCGATAAGCAGCACTCATTCGAAGCGTATCTTTGGACTACTGACCGATTTTTCTCACCGTGCAATGAAATAATATATTGACGTGTATATCAGTTGAAGAGAGAGAGAGAGAGAGAGAGAGAGAGAGAGAGAGAGAGAGAGAGAAGTCCCTTGATATTTCCTGCTTTGATGTTTCACTCAATCAGAATTTCCTGGGGTTGTTTTTCTTTTTTTTAAAGAAAAAGTTTGATGCGATTGTTCACCAAAAATGCCACGTTATCATCAGGATGTTTTCAAGCCCAGCAACTAGGATGATTTGAATTACAGAGGTAGTATTGTTCTTGGAGGGAAATTTATTATTCTATTTTAGTTGTAGCTGTAGATTCTTATTCTCTTTTTCTCTTTCAAAACAGCACAGGGTGATGTTCTTAAAGAAGGAGGAGGAGGAGGAAGAAGAATTTGGATTTATACCCCCTTTCTCTCCTTTCCCTTTCCCCCACAACAAACACCCTGTAAGGTGGGTGAGGCTGAGAGAGCTCCAAAGAACTGTGACTAGTCCAAGGTCACCCAGCTGGCATGTGTTGGAGTGCACAAGCTAATTTGGTTCTCCAGATAAGCCTCCACAGCTCAAGTGGCAGAACGAGGAACCAAACCCGATTCTCCAGATTCGAATGCACCTGCTCTTAACCACTATACCCTGCTGGCTCTCTTAGCCACTACACCACACTGTACCCTCAGTATTGGAAAGTATGAAGGCTTTGGAATTCCCTGTTTGCCTCTGAGGCCCTTTCCGCATGGGCGTTTTATGGCGGCCTGGGGACGGCAAAAATGCCGTCCCCAGGGAGCCATTCGCACAGCTGCACCACCCTCGCGCCGCCTGACTGGTGCGAAGCCGGCGTTTCCAAACCTCGCTTGGCAAGCGAGGTTTACTGGAAACTCCGGCTTGGAGCCACTGCCATGCGAACGGCAGCGGCTTCCAGGTGCTTCCCCCCCCACTCCCACCCTTCACTTACCTTGTCTCTGGCCCTCTGGCGCGTCGCCGAGGCCTGGGGACACCCCCCCCTGCCCTGCAACGCTGAAGCAGGCGCGCAGGGCCGGGGGCCATGTCTCCAGGCCTCGCAACGCAGCCAGCAGGGCCAGGGAATAACGCTGAACTCGGGCCGAAAGCTGACGGGCGCTCTGGGCGGCGCTTGTTCGTGCCCGGTTAGCTTCTGGGACCGTTCGTGCGAACGGTCCCAGGGGGGTTGGGTTGGCGCGGAATGCGTCGACCCAACCCCCATCGACTCCGTGCATAAACGGCCTGAGGGAAAAATAAAGTGAAATCCAGAAAGTTCATCAAAATTTCTTTCCTACCCCTCCTCTCTTCAAATATCTCCTTGAGCAAAACATAATTGACTAAAGACTGACTCCAAATTTGTAAAAAGAGGAAATGGAATGAATTGTTGGATTTCTGGGAGAAATTGGGTAGAAGAGCAATGAAACAGTGCTGTTGACAGTAAGGAAAACCATTTGAAGTTGGTATAGCACAGAACACTGGAATCCTACTAGTTTCTTATGGAGGGGTACAAACTGAGCTGTTTCAGTGAGCACATCTCTCTCCCTTGAAATGCAAAAAATCCAGAAATGGTTGGAATATATCTGGGAACAAGTGATACTGTACATTTTTGAAATAATAACAAAAAATAAACTGTGGCAAGATAAACAGAGCGAAATTTTGACGATATGGACAATATATGCGGACTGGATGAAAGAAGCTGGAGTCAATGAGGAGATATGGGAGAAGAGATTACAAAGAATGAACTTACTGCTGTTTGTTTGATAAAACTATGAAGAAAATACAGGGGGGAGGGGAAAAGGGGGGAAAGTGTATTGTTTGAAAACGAATGAAGAAGAGTATTAATATAAAATGGAATATTCAAATAATACAATTAAAAATTTAAATAAAAAAAAAACTTGAAATGCAAAAAGTCACGACTGCGAATTGCTCTCATTTGTACCGCTGTCAAAACATAGGAACCCTATCCTGCGCGTTATCAAAATAAAACAGGAAGTCCAAGGATGCCTTAAATTTCACCGTGAGCTGTTGTGAGTCAGAAAGATGATTTCTTCCAATGCAATGAAATCATTTCCTACATTTTTAAATAGGAAAATTACAGAAGGAAAGGGAGAAAAGGAACAAAGCAGAGGCAGAAAAGAGTGTGAATCTTGTCAGAAAGCCTGCTGGTATGATTTATCTCTGCAAGGAATTGGAGCAGATTTCATCGTTCCACTTAACGGCTCACGAGGGAGGTTAGAAGTTTCAACCTCTCTCTTTCTCTCTCTTTTATAGAGTGCAGATAAACAAAACTGTAATGAAGTTGGGGAAAAACAATAACAAATGCATTCTGAAGCATGCAAAACTTCACTGACATTAATAAAGAGTTTAAGTATGTTACAGCATATTAAGAACATAATTAAAGTTTGTCAGAAACCGATTCTGCTGAGCTATTAGAAATTTTCTTACTCAGTACAAACCCAACTCTCTGTATACGCCGGGATGACAAGCAGAATTAAATTTCTCGCTGAGTTCTAATTCAGCTGGATCAGGCAATCCATAATTTCCCTCCTGGCGGGAGGTGGGTATGGTAGTGTGTGTTCCTCCCTGCCTCAAATGTAGTCCTGGGAATCCACTTGGACACCTGGGATTATTTCCTTTGTTGGCTTGGATGGAGTTGAATGTGATGACAGAGGCCAGTTGTATTCCTTTCCAGCTGGGAGGGACGAGTCGGGTTTCTCTGGGATAGGAAATTTGGCTTGGAGTAGGGTGGTGAGTCCTCTTTCCTGTATGAAAGGGGATTTTGGCCGGGTGGTCCCAGTTCTGTCAATAAACGCCTAATGCCATATATTTCCCTGAACTGCTGTTACTAAATAAAGACTTTGGCCCACACGGAAGTGCTTTTCTTTTTCCCATAATACTTTTTATTAATTTCCTTCTTTAAAAAACACATTGAACATAAAACATACATGAAACCATTGAAACACATAAGACGTCAACAAATATTAACATGTAACAAATGACCCACATTTACAGTTACCCAAACATAATCTATCCTACCCCAACTACCCATAACAATAACACATAATTCAATACATCTAAATCAAATCAGTTACTTCACTATTCTTTGGTAATTTAAATAAATTTCTTTTCTTATCTAGGCCCTTTCAATATCCCATAAGCATGATTTTATCCCTTTTATTGTGATGTAACTGCCCAATACTTATTGCTTTTCTTGAACAGATCAGACACAACCATGGGTAAATTCCCATGCGAATGCCATTGCTTCCAGCAATACCACAAACCTAGAATTAGGCAGGCTCTGCAGGAATTCCCAGTGGGCTGAATCTGAGATCTCTGTGATAGCAGAGTCAGAAATGATTTATTCCATTTCTGGTCTTGTTTTTAATAAAGGTGAAATTATGTTTTTATTTCTTTACAAGTTAGATAGGAAAAAGTTGTATTAGATAGAAGGCAGGAATTGTAGTTGTATTTTGTATTTGTATCTGCATGAACCCTCCTTTGCTCAAGGCAGGAATCCACCCCTGCTCCACCTGGGCATGTCCCTTTTCATTTGCAAAAACCATGAATGGGTGTTTGACAAAAGGGAACCCCGGAAGAAGCACATCCATCTGCCTAATCCCATCGACAGGCAGATAAAGGTGCCATCGTCATTAGGCTTCGTTTCCTGGCCTCAAGCACCCAAAGGACTCTTTTGTGTTTTTTCCCACCTGTGCCTACGTCATCGCCTTGCCCTGCTTCTGCCGGGAAATTCAAGAAGAGACTGCCCTCTGGACTCTAATTGGTTCCTATGTCTCTGTAAATGAATGGTTGCAGGCTGTCTTGGATCCTCCCGGATTCCCGGGCGGGAGAAAGAGCATATAAGATGTTGTAAAGCTGCTAGGCAGCTGCAGTTGCTGTGGTGTGGAGGTGCTGACACGTAGGTCAGCATCTCAATAAACTCATTTTTATTTTCACTATTCTCGCTGTGTTGGGTCCTGTTTCTGTGCTACTGAGAGCTGGCGGATCTGAGAGAATAAAAGTTACCCAGGCAGCGCGGTAACATCTGTGCCTTGCCTTAGCTGGCCCCAGGCAGCTGACAAATAGTGAGTGGCATAGGGGGTCTGAGTGGAGGGGAAATCGTGGGTTATGGGACTGTCCAGTGCTGTTGCACAAAACAGTTGATCCTTTATGGATAGCACAGAGCCGTAGCGAGGGGGAACTGCACCTGGGGCATGTGTGTGCCCTGCGCCCTTGCCACGCCCCTGCCCGCCCCTGCCCCGCCCCTCACACACACCTGAGGCAAGATGCCCCCTGTCTCCTGGGTGCTATGCCTCTGGGACAGCAGAGCAGCCTGCCAACCTGAGGCCAGTTACACTACCTTTGGGTTGAAAATGAACTGAGTTATACGAGCATCGCAAACTGCTCCAACCCAAATTGCTCTAACCCACAGCATAATTGAGGTCAATTTCACGACTTTTGGGCTGAGCATGAACCGAGTTGACACGTATACCAGCATCCCAAATTGCTGTAATCCACAGCGCAATAAATTATGGGGCAGAGGACGGGATTGCTTCATCCCCTTTTGGAAATAAAAGGAACATAAAACAGAACGACCGCAATATGAAATGCAATGAAGCTTTTAAAGATGAAAATGAGGCTGGCACTTTTGGGCTATGCTGAACTTTTTAGGCTAACTCTTCAGGAATGCCTTTAATAGCAGGGTGATGGACAAGCACTAGAAAACTGATTTCTGTTGAGTGAAAGGCCCTGGCTATTTGCTGCAGATCAGACTGCTCTTAAAGCAGCAGTGGCCAAGTGGTTAAGAGAAGGCACTCTAATCTGGAGAACCGGGTTTGATTCCCCGCTCTGCCACTTGTGAGGCTAGTGGGGAGGCTTTATCTGGGGAACTCAGATTTACTTTGTGCCTCAGATGAAAGCTGGGTGACCCATGGCTGTGCAGTTCTTCGAGCTCTCTCAGCCTCACCCACCTCACAGGGTGTTTGTTGTGGGGTGGGGGGAGGGAAAGGAGATTGTAAGCCCCTTTGAGTCTCCTTACAGGGAGAAAGGGGGGTATAAACCCAAACTCTTCTTCTTCTAAAGGCACAGGTGCAGACCAAGCTGTTGTCATGCTGTGATGTCATGCTGTCTCCTGCCAGTGTGGTGTGGTGGTTAAGAGCAGGTGCACTCTAATCTGGAGAACCAGGTTTGATTCAAACTCCTGCCACTTAGGCTGTGGGGGGGGGGCTTATCACAGGGAACCAAAGTTGGCAGCGCACTCCAACAGATGCCAGCTGGGTACGACCTTTTGGCCTAGTCACAGTTCTTCGAGGAGCTCTCAGTTCAGCCTCACCTCAATGTTTGTTGCAGGAAAGCGAGATTGCCCCTTGGTCCCTTTACAGCGTATAAACCCAACCTTCTTCTAAAGTACCGCAGACCGCCGTTGTCATGTTGTGATGTCACGCCGTTCCGCCAGTGGTGCACCCCAATCTGGAGAACCGGTTTTGATTTCCGCCACCTGAGCTGTTTATCTGAAACCGATTTTGCACCCAACATTACGCCGTTGCGTGACCTTTACGTTCTTTCGATTTCAGTCTCAAATCTGTTCCTCACAGGGTGTTTGTTGTGGGGTGGGGAGGGAAAGGAGATTGTAAGTCCCTGAGTCTCCTTACAGTATAAACCCAAACCTTCTCTAAAGGCACAGGTGCAGACCAAGCTGTTGTCATGCTGTGATGTCATGCTGTCTCCTGCCAGTGTGGTGTGGTGGTTAAGAGCAGGTGCACTCTAATCTGAGAACTGCGGGTTGACTTCTGCCTCTGCCACTTGAGCTGTGGAGGCTTATCTGGGGAACCAGATTAGCTTGTGCACTCCAACACATGCCAGCTGGGTGACTCGGCTACAGTCTTCTAAGCCTTCAGCTCACCCACCTCTGCAGGTGTTTTAGAGCAGGAAAGGAGATTGTAAGACCCTTTGAGTATCCTTACAGGGAGAAAGGGGGGTATAAACCCAAACTCTCCTTCTTCTAAAGGCAAAGGTGCAGACCAAGCTGTTGGGGGAGCATTCTTAAGATGTGATCCATCTGACCCATTCGGCTGCTGATTGCTGCTACTGACATGTGGAACTCTGACTGTGCGTAAGCAGCCACTGTGGGGCAGAGATGTATCTCAGGGGTTCCCATCCTTTCGGAGTCTGTGGGCACCTTGGGAATTCTGATAAAGGGCATCGGACCGAATCCCAAAATGGCTGCTGCAAGCGGCGGAGCCAATCGCAAAGGGATTGCGGTGACATCCAACTCTAACAGTAACTCTTCAACGTTTCAGGCAGGGGCTTTGTTTAACAGAAATGCCTTTTTTTTTAACAAGCCAGCTGGATCAGACCAGAGTCCATCTAGTCCAGCTCTCTGCTACTTGCAGTGGCCCACCAGGTGCCTTTGGGGAGCCTGGCTATGCAGGAGGCAGGAAAGCTAATGGCCTTCATGGCTAAGCTGTTGCCGTTCCTTTGAGCACCTGGGCCAAGTACATTTGCAATCTGAGATCAAAGAGGATCAAGATTGGTAGCCATAAATCAACTTCTCCTCCATAAATCTGTCCAAGCCCCTTTTAAAGCTATCCAGGTTAGTGGCCATCACCACCTCCTGTGGCAGCAGATTCCAAACACCAATCAAACGTTGCGTGAAGAAGTGTTTCCTTTTATTAGTCCTAATTCTCTCCCCCCCCACCCCCCTAGCATTTTCCATGAATGCCCCCTGGTTCTAGTATTGTGAGAAAGAGAGAAAAATTTCTCTCTGTCAACATTTTCTACCCCATGCATAATTTTATAGACTTTCAATTTGCACAGCCAATCAGAAGCACTGGGCATGTGCCAGAAAAGCTGTGGCAGCGGAGGGCACCATGGGCACCATGTCGGAGGCCTCTGATGCATCTGAATCGATGCTGGTAACTCCCAATCATATGTCCAGTCTAGGATCTCAGGTATCAGATATGAAACTTCCAGGGAACCATAATCTCTGCCCCCCGAGCTTTGCCGCTGTTTCAACTGGCCACTATAACTGTGCATCGATCTACAGTCTGATGTGACTGACAGCCAGCATGGTGGAAGGTTTAGGAGGCCCAGGCTCAAATCCCTACTCTGCCAGGTGGTTTGTTTGGTGACTCTGGGTGAGTCACACTCTCTCAGCTTAACCCACCTCTTGACTCCGGTTGCCCAACCTCCCCGTTGGGCTGTTAGGCTTTCTTTCAGAGGTGGTGTGGGGGGGGGGGGAACCATGGGGCACTTTCCTCCCTCCCACTCTACTTCCCTCTGCTACCCTCCCTGCTTCCAAAGCATCTGGGTGCTTTAAAATTAAGTTTAATTGACTTCCCAGTGAGTGGCAGATCAGAGGAGACAAGACCGGGGAAAGAGTGCGCTCTCTGCCCCTCTTTTTCTCTCTCTCCTTTGTTTCTCTCTCTTCCCCCCTTTGGTCTCTTTTCCTTGCTTCTCTCTTCCCTCCTTCTTTGCCCTTCCCTCATTCCCCTCTTTCCCTCCCTTTCCTTCATTTCTCTTCCCCGTCTCTCTCTTTCCCTCTTTCTCTATCTTCCCTTTCTTTCCCTTCCTGTTTCTCTCCCTTTCCCGCTTTCTCTATCTTCCCTTTCTTTCCCTTCCCATTTCTCTCTTTCCCCCTTTCTCTATCTTCCCTTTCTTTCCCTTCCTGTTTCTCCCCCATTTCCCCTTTCTCTATCTTCCCTTTCTTTCCCTTCCCATTTCTCTCCCTTTCCCCCTTTCTCTATCTTCCCTTTCTTTCCCTTCCTGTTTCTCCCCCATTTCCCCTTTCTCTATCTTCCCTTTCTTTCCCTTCCCGTTTCTCTCCCTTTCCCCCTTTCTCTATCTTCCCTTTCTTTCCCTTCCCGTTTCTCTCCCTTTCCCCCTTTCTCTATCTTCCCTTTCTTTCCCTTCCCGTTTCTCCCCCATTTCCCCTTTCTCTATCTTCCCTTTCTTTCCCTTCCCGTTTCTCTCCCTTTCCCCCTTTCTCTATCTTCCCTTTCTTTCCCTTCCCGTTTCTCTCCCTTTCCCCCTTTCTCTATCTTCCCTTTCTTTCCCTTCCCGTTTCTCTCCCATTCCCCCTTTCTCTATCTTCCCTTTCTTTCCCTTCCCGTTTCTCCCCATTCCCCCTTTCTCTATCTTCCCTTTCTTTCCCTTCCCGTTTCTCTCCCTTTCCCCCTTTATCTTCCCTTTCTTTCCCTTCCCGTTTCTCTCCCTTCCCCCCTTTCTCCCCCTTTCCCCATTTTTCTCTCTTCCCCCTTTCTCTTCCTTTCCCCCTTTCTCTCTTCCCCTCTTTTCTCTCAGGTGACTTTAACAAGAGTGCTTTTTGTCTGCCACAAAACAGCTCGGCCACTTTACCTTTTCTGTCTCTGGAGCCTGCACGTAGTGAGTCCGATGCTTCTTTTCGTCCGCTCCATATTCAGAGCCAGAGCCCTCCTGTAAGTCGTAATATCTATTTTGCCATAATATATATGAACTGTTTCCTGTGCATGACCCTCTTCACTGTTGCTCTTCATTTGGAAGGACACCACTCTGTAAATTGTCCCTGAAACGGTTGCACAATTTTACCAGCTGGCCAACTCCATTATGTGTGTACAATGCTGTAATTGCTGTGCAAACTGTAGGTGCACAATTGTCATGGATGTGGCGGGCAGGCGGTGAGGACAGGGCTTATGAAACATTTGCTCTAAAGATTGGCAGCATCCTGATTTAGACATGATGCTAGAAACCCAAAACAGCTTGCCTGTGTGATTATACACACCTTCTGTCTCTTTTGTTCACACTCTAGACATGATGGGGTAAAAAATCATCCATGCACAACGTTGCTGTCGCATAGCACATCATCTAAATGGATTTTTCCCTGCACAAAGCAGCTGTGCACGTTCAGCTAGCTTGCCCGCACAACGCTCACCTAGGCTAACGGTCTATGTTTGCTAACACAGCATGCGTAGCTGCTTCGGGTAGGATGCTGTGGGAGACCGTGAAGTCCCATGGGTAAGTACTTTTCACATCACCTCATGTTTAAAATGGAATTTCAAAGGAGTTAGTTATACATGCATATTGAGCATAGTGGCACAACACCCATCTAATCTAATGACTTTCATTCATTCATTCATTCATTCATTCATTCATTCATTCATTCATTCATTCATTCATTATTCATTCATTCATTCATTCATTCATTCATTCATTCATTCATTCATTCATTAAGAAGAAGAAGAGTTTGGATTTATAGCCCCCCTTTCTCTCCTGTAGGAGACTCAAAGGGGCTTACAATCTCCTTGCCCTTCCCCCCTCACAACAAACACCCTGTGAGGTAGGTGGGGCTGAGAGCTCCGAGAAGATGTGACTAGCCCAAGATCACCCAGCTGGCGTGTGTGGGAGTGTACAGGCTAATCTGAATTCCCCAGATAGGCCTCCACAGCTCAGGCGGCAGAGCTGGGAATCAAACCCCGTTCCTCCAGATTAGATACACGAGCTCTTAACCTCCTACGCCACTGCTGCTTAATTAATTCATTCATTCATAATCCACCCACCTCTGCAGGGCTCAGGGTGGTGAACAATAATAAAACAATAATAAAACAATAATAAAACAATACAAGAGAGAGAGTTGTTCCGCCGGGCCTTTGGAGCAACCAGCTGCTGAGTATGGTGCCCCTGTTCGATTCCATCAAGTTTATCCTCCTATGGTGGAGTCCGACTGCTCCCTAGGGGAGGGTTTTAAAGGAAAGGATTCTCCGGGTGCTTTTATTATGATATGACTGCTGTTTTAATGAAATTTAGCATGCTTTGATGTTGGGGTTCGTATGGGCTGCTGTTGTTTTGTTTGTATGGGTTGCCCCTAATTTGTTTGTATTGATTTTGTTGTACACCGCCCAGAGCCCCTCGGGGATAGGGCGGTATAAAAATCAAAATAATAAATAAATAAACAGAAACAAAAACAGAATAATCATAAAAAACACAAACAGCATAAAAACAGCTCAAAAACATTAACAGTAGATGGCCCCGTCCCCTACCCTTATACATCCCTGGGAGGCCACAAATGACAAATTAACTCAGTTCAGACCCTGCTGGCCAGATGTACAAGCCTGGCGGAACAGCTCTTTTTTACAGGCCCTGTAGAAGCCATTCAAGTCCCACAGGCCCCTGATCTCCCTGGGGAGCTTGTTCCACCAGGAGGGGGCCAAGGCTGTAAAGGTCCCGGCCCTCGTGGTGCCCAGCTGGATACCTTTTGGGCCAGGGACCACAAGCAGATTTTCCTCCAACGAACACAGGGATTTTAAGCACGCTAACAAATCATAGGTACCTGCCTTGTGCACGCAAATGTCCAGTTTTAATTATATTGACCCCATCAATAAATGCACAGATCAGTTCATCTCCCCCACTGCATCATGGTCAGCAGAGGCAAATCTGCTGGTGGTTCCTGGCCCCTCAATGATGCACCTAGCCTCCACACGGGCCAGGACCTTTACGGCCCTGGCCCCGGCCTGGTGGAACACTCTTCCTCCAGCTGTCCGGGCCCTGTGGGACCTTGGTGAGTTCCGCAGGGCCTGTAAGACTGAATTGTTCCACCGGGCCTTTGGAGTGTCCAGTCGCTGAGTGGTGCCCGCCCCCCCTCATGCTTTATGCATTCCTTTACCATCTGAATTTTGGTTCCATCTATGTTACCCTCCTAGAGAGGAGTCTGGCCTCTCCTTCTTCTTCTTTTTTTGGGGGAGATTTTAACGAACTGGGCTGTAGGACGCCTGTCACTGATGTGTCAACTGCTGTTTTAATAGTTTGTAATGGCTTTTAGTTATTATACTGATTGTTGTGTGGTCACTATTGTGAACCCTATTTAATTGTGTATATATTAATGTTGTGCACCGCCCAGAGCCCCTTGGGGATGGGGCGGTTTATCAATCGAAAAAATAAATAAATAAAATAAAAATGTATACATCAAGTTTTAAAGCAGTGATTCCCAAACCTTTTCGGGCGGCTGCCCCCTTGGCTTCCAGGCCACGCCCCTAGTGCCCCCCCCAACCCATGTATGAACACACACCTTTATCTTGGTATTAGGTCTAGTGAAAATTCCAAACAACAGTGTGGAGGGGGCCGCTGCTTTTCTTTTGTAAAAAAATCTTGCCCCGCAAAGCAACAGCAGCTGGACTCTTGGCCTTGGCCCCCCCCCCCCCCCACACCCCAAGACTGTACAACGAGAAGTGTGGAGCTTTTCCTCAAAAATACATCTTGCCTTGCAAAGCCGACAAACAGCAAGGCCACCTTGACCCTGCAGCCACCCGCTGATAGGCCACCCTCTCCCTTAGCCACCCACCCACACACCCACGATCCCCCCCCACAGGCTACACAGTGAGTTTAAAACTCACCAGCCACCACATAGCAAGGATGGAACGAGAAGACTTCCCCCCTGCCAGCTGGCCCAGGAATCCCTGCTTCCCTACCACCCCCAAATTCTCTGCTGCCCCCCTTGAAGTTTCCACCACCCCCAGGGGGGCAGTACCACTCACTTTGGCAACCTGTTTTAAACTAAGCAACTATCTTTGCCAAGCAGCTATAGAGGCTTCGATAACACATCTACACAGTGGAGCAGCAGTGGCGCAGGAGGTTAAGAGCTCGTGTATCTAATCTGGAGGAACCGGGTTTGATTCCCAGCTCTGCCGCCTGAGCTGTGGAGGCTTATCTGGGGAAATCCGATTAGCCTGTACACTCCCACGCACGCCAGCTGGGTGACCTTGGGCTAGTCACAGCTTCTCGGAGCTCTCTCAGCCCCACCTACCTCACAGGGTGTTTGTTGTGAGGGGGAAGGGCAAGGAGATTGTAAGCCCCTTTGAGTCTCCTGCAGGAGAGAAAGGGGGGGGAATTAATCCAAACTCCTCCTCCTCTTCTTCTTCTTCTTCTTCTTCTTCTTCTTCTTCTTCTTCTTCTTCTTCTTCTTCTTCTTCTTCTTCTTCTTCTTCTTCTTCTTCTTCTTCTTCTTCTTCTTCTTCTTCTTCTTCTTCTTCTTCTTCTACACAAGCAGAGATCTTCTAATGGGCCGATGTGTCCACTGGCATGCTAGCTAAGCATGTATACGTTCTTTGTAGCTCTGTTGTGCTGCATGTGCAAAGTTGCATGAGCAAGTTATTTTGCCTTGCTGGCGTCCAGTTTAAATGAGGTCTCGCTGTGCAAATGTAGTGGAATTAGGTGGTGGCAGATTAAGATGGTAGAAGAAAGTTTGTCAGTTCATTCTGTGGTTGGGGGGAGTCTGCTTTAGAATGCCTTCCCCCTCCTCCCCAGTTAAAAAATCTCTCTGCAAAGACTAAACCAGCAAATTTGGAAGAAAGGTTTATGCTTCATCTGCTGGCTGTTCTCTTGGAAATAGTTTTTAACATGGGATAATATTTAAAAATGCCTCACCACCTGTTAGAAGTGAAGCAATTCAATTAACGCCTACCTATGTTACCATCTCATTTTGCTTCATATTTAAACCTGGCCAAAACTGTCTATCTCTCTGGGGTTTTTTTTAACCATTTGTCTGTCTGGCCATTTCTGCACGGCCACGCTGGGGGTCGGGTCGGTGTACATGACGCCGACCCAACCCCCCCGGGACCGTTCGTGCGAACGGTCCCGGGAACGAACTGGAATACGGCGCCATGGAGCGCCGTCGTCCGATCGACATATCTTCCCTGCAACCGTCCGGCATGTCACCGAGGCCAGGGGACACGCCCCCCCTGCCCTGCGCGACCGCTCCAGAGTCACAGGGCAGGGGGGCGTGTCCCCAGGCCTTGGGGACGCGCCGGACGGTTGCAGGGACGGTAAGTAGATTGGGAACGGGGGAGGGATGGCGCCTTCCAGCCGCTGCCATTCACACGGCAGCGGTTGGAAGCCGCTGTTTCCCAAAAACCTCGCTCGGGGAGCGAGGTTGGGAAACAGTGGCTTCGCGCCGCTGGGGAGGAGCGAGGGCGGTGCGGCTGTGAAGCAGCTATGTTTCTTCATGCGAACAGCTCCCCGTGGACATGGCGTTTGTACGTCCTCTGCAGGCGCTGCTCGTATTACTGGGTCCCGCAGGAGGAAAGGGGCTCTGTCTTCCTTTCTTCTTTCTCATTGTGTGAGTGGTGTTTGCTGCCTGGTGGGGGCAAATGTCCACGCCTGCAAGATTTCTTGCCTGGTTCCCATAGCTCTACAAGTCAAATCCTATTGCACCGTCTATTGCAGTGATGGTGAACCTTTTTGAGACCGAGTGCCCAAATTGCAACCCAAAACCCACTCATTTATCGCAAAGTGCCAACGCGGCAATTTAAGCTGAATACTGAGGTTTTAGTTTAGAAAAAACGGTTGGCTCCGAGGCATGTGTTGCTCAGAAGTAAGCTTGGTGGTAGTCAGTGGCTTTGCTTTGAAGCAACCGTGCATCTCTTCCAACAGGTGAATCACGACCCTAGGAGGGTTTACTCAGAAGCAAGCCCCATTGCCAGCAACCGAGCTTACTCCCAGGTTTACTCCCGCGCTTTAGTTCTTCACATGAAAACCAGTGGAGTTTAACAGCTCCTAACAGGGTTACCTACACTGCTTCCCCAAAACTAGATCTTAGGTTTAATGCTAATAATCGAGCCCAACAGCCCAAGCCAGTCTAGATGTGTGTGGGGGGGGGGGCACTCTGTTTGCGCGTGCCCACAGAGAGGGCTCTGAGTGCCACCCCTGGCACCCGTGCCATAGGTTCGCCATCACTGGTCTATTGGGTGACCCATTCTGTTGATACCATCAATTTATTCTGTGCAAAAGAAAGACTGAATAAACAGTAAAGTTGATGCTGTGAAAAGCTTTGTGGACTGAGTCATTTTCTCAGGCTCCCTGTTTTTATCTGACTCGTTGGCAACCTCATGTCAGGTTGGTAGAAGCCAGATTTTTGGGGACACAGAAATCGAACGATCCTGGGGCCGAATTCTGACATTCCTCTCTGACGCAGTCTGGACATTATCTCAGTTTTGGGGCTGGCGATTGGCGGAAAAGCCGCCTGCGCGTCAAAGTTTGCTTTTTGAGTTATTTCAGCTCCCTTCTGTCTCTTTGATAACACTGTGTAGGGGGAAAAATCATTATAAATGAGCAAGACAGTCTGGTCTTTTTAAGACGAATGCAATCAGGTCACTTTAAGTCAGGTAAATTGGGACTGATTACAAAGAGCTGGAGCCATGATGATAAAAGCAGGTGAATGAAGTTTTAAAAAAAACAAAACCAGGAGTTTAAATGGCCCAAGCAATAAAAATATATATTTGCAGAAGAAATTAAAGTAGGGGACTGAAAGACTGGCAGTGATTGGCTGACAGCAGAAATACTGGGTCACCGGCAAGTTCTGCCTGTGTTCTGTTCAAAGGTAGCAGTAACAGGAGCTGGACATTTGACACGTTGGTTCTGGTGGGTTTGTTTCACTGGACACAGTGTGTAACAGACTTCCCTCCGTGATACACCTCTGAAGATGCCAGTCACAGATGCAGGCGAAACATTAGGAAAAAGATCTACCAGACCACGGCCACACAGCCCGGAAATCCCACCACAACCAGTTGAATCCGGCCGTGAAAGCCTTCGACAATATATTTTGACACATTGTCTGCCTGCATTCAAACAGTTTGAGCCTGTATGCTTGCAGAAGAAACACGACTGTACGCACGCGATTGCACCCCACTTGGCCACACCTGCTTGCCCCCCGTTTGTCAGCCCCGCTTCCAACTTAAAAGGCACATTGTCAAAAGAGAAAAAATAATGTTTTGAGAGGAGACGCGCTACTTGGATCTCTCTGTGTGCCTCATGACGGCATAACTCAGTGTCGGCCAATGGTCGCCGAGCTGGATGGATCATGCACGAGTTCGCCCAGCCTCATGGGAACTGTAGTCCGTCCCATCTTCCAAAACTGATGTTTAAAACATTTGCAAAGCAAAAAGAGTTGTGTCCTTGGACTTCTTGTTCTGGCAATAGACTATTCCTATCTTGGTACGTGCCTCATCAAGATAGAATTGGCACGTGTCAGCCAGCTGATAGGGAACTACTTGAAGATACTGGGGTGCTGTGTGGTTTCCGGGCTGTATGGCCGTGTTCTAGCAGCATTCTCTCCTGACGTTTCGCCTGCATCTGTGGCTGGCATCTTCAGAGGAGCTGATGGTTCAGATCCTTCAGATCCTCTGAAGATGCCAGCCACAGATGCAGGTGAAACTTCAGATCCTCTGAAGATGCCAGCCACAGATGCAGGCGAAACATCAGGAGAGAATGCTGCTAGAACACGGCCATACAGCCCGGAAACCACATAGCACCCCAGTGATTCCGGCCGTGAAAGCCTTCGACAATACACTTGAAGATATTTTCCCATTTTTCACTGTTCTGTTTGAGACTATGTAGATTTTATCCCAAAAACTCAAGAACCAAATGAACCAAAAAGAACCATGTTCTGTCCCAAGGATACCTGCTGTTTTCCGGCAGCCTTCCATAGCAAACAAACTGCATTTTTGCACCCATGTTGTGACTCTATCTTCACAAGACTTATCTCAGACTGCAACTATTGGCTAAGATGCTGATAAAGGTGGACTTTGTATATAAGGCAACTTTATATGATTACAAGGAAATGAAAGGGGAAGGAAATTTTTCTCTCTTTCTCACAATACTAGAACCAGGGGGCATACATTGAAAATGCTGGGGGGAAGAATTAGGACTAATAAAAGGAAACACTTCTTCACGCAACGTGTGATTGGTGTTTGGAATATGCTGCCACAGGAGGTGGTGATGGCCACTCACCTGGATAGCTTTAAAAGGGGCTTGGACAGATTTATGGAGGAGAAGTTGATTTATGGCTACCAGTCTTGATCCTCCTTGATCTGAGATTGCAAATGCCTTAACAGACCAGGTGATCGGGAGCAACAGCCTCAGAAGGCCATTGCGTTCACATCCTACATGTGAGCTCCCCAAGGCACCTGGTGGGCCACTGCGAGTAGCAGAGAGCTGGATTAGATGGACTTTGGTCTGATCCAGCTGGCTTGTTCTTATGTTCTTATGTTCTTAAGGAAAAGACTACAGTTCCCATGAGGCTGGGGAGGGACTACAGTTCCCACAAGGCTGGTTGAACTTGTGCAGTAAAGAATGTTTACAAAGCACATCAAACTCCCAAAAGATAATTATTTGTAATACAACACAGACATAATTGTACATTAACAATATATCGCTATGGAGTGCCAGGTTTATTTCAAATACTGTTTTCTTCAGGTGTTCACAGTCATCATATTACCTGAGGAATCTTCTGCAGCTCGCTCACAAGCCCAAAGACCACTCGTAAACATTCAAAATACAACAGAGCACCGACGGACCAGCCAATTCTTGAATATGGAAAGATGAAGAAGAGTTTGGGTCTAGAACTCACCTTTCTCTCCTGTAAAATGACTCAAAGTGGCTCACAAACTCCTTTCCCTTCCTCCCCCTGCTACAGACATCTTGTGAGGTAGGTGGGGCTGAGAGAGATCTGACAAATTGTGACTAGCTCAAGATCACCCAGCAGGAATGTGGGAGTGGGCAAACAAATCCGGTTCACCAGATAAAAGTCTGCTGCTCATGTGGAGGAGCTGGGAACGAAACCCAGATCCCCAGATTAGAGTCCACCGCTGTTAACCTTTACACTTTGCCGGCTCTCAGAACAAATTGGGACTTGTATCCTGCTTTTCCAGTCTCAAAGCCGCTTTCACACGCCTTCCTTTCCTTTTCCCACAACAGACACCTTGTGAGGCAGGTGGGGCGGAGGGAGTTCTGAGAGAACTGTGATTGGGCTGAAGTCACCCAGCAGGCTTCACGTGGAGGAATGGGGAAACAAATCCAGTTAATTAGATGAGAGTCCACTCGTGGAGGCGTGTGGAATCAAATCCAGTTCTGTAGATTAGAGTCCACTTGATCTTAACCATTATACCATGGTGTCTCTCAGAAGTATGATTTGGATTTATACCCCAGTTTTCTAAACTGTAAGGAATCTCAAAACAACTTACAAAATCCTCCCCCTCCTCTCCCCACAAAAGACATCTTGTGAGATAGGTGGCACTCAGAGTTCTGAGAGAACTGTGATTGGGCCAAGGTCACCCAGCAGGCTTCTTGTGTCGTAGTGGGGAAACAAATCCAGTTCACTGGATAAGATTCTGCCGCTCCTGTGGAGGAGTGGGGAATCAAACCTGGTTCTCCAGATTAGAGCCCACCTGTCCTTTGCCACCATACCTCACTGACCCTCACCAGAGGGAATCCCAAACACAAGTACCAAAGCCAGAGAAAACTTGGGCCATTCTCGCTGTGAACATAACGGACATACTGGGCAACAGATGGTACAGTGGCTAGTGAATAAGGCCTTGAGAGACGTGGATTCAAATCCTTCCTTGGCCAGGTTTGTCTCTCCACTCTTACACCCCCAGACTGCCAGGTAACCTTGGGCCAGCCACAGACCTCTCTGAACTCTCAGCCCCACCTACCTCGCCAGGTGTCTGTTGTAGGGAGGGGAAGGGAAGGAGTTGTCAGTGCTTTGAGACTCCTTATGGTTGAGAAAAGGGGGGTATAAATCCAAACTCTTCTTCTTCATCGTCTAAACACGTACAGGATCGGGGCGCCACATCAGCCAAGGATTTTCATTTCTTTTAAAATAAAATTTCCCGTCAAATGTATCGGTCAAGCTTTGGCTTGTCAACTCGTGGTCGGGCAAATTGCTGGATATTTTTTTGGGGGGGAGGATGAGTGGGAGTGTATCATCATCATCATCATCATCATCATCATCATCATCATCATCATCATCATCACCACCACCACCACCACCACCACCACCCACCCACCCACCCACCCCACCACCACCACCACCACCACGGTTGATTTCACAGCTGCCAGTTCTTCGGCTGGTTACTGGCCTTTCAGTACAATTCGAGCCTCACTCAGAGGCTTAAGAAGTTGTAAAGTATCAGCCAGTGGTGGGATTCAGCCGGTTTGCACCACTTTGGCAGAACTGATTGTTAAAATGGTGCTTGTAAACAACCAGTTGTTAAATTATTTGAATCCCACAACTGGTATCGGCCTAGTATTCAGGCGGATCCTCTATTATTATTATTATTATTATTATTATTATTATTATTATTATTATTATTATTATTATTATTATTATTATTATTATTATTATTATTGTTGTTGTTGTTGTTGTTGTTGTTGTTGTTGTTGTTGTTGTTGTTATATTGATACAAAAACAGTTATACACAGCAAACAGGATCAATATGCTGGATTTTGTATTACATCACATGTCGGACACTTCCCAAGCATCTTTTAGGCACTGCACCCAATGTGCCGATCACCACTGGGACCACCTTTTTTATTATTATTATTATTATTATTATTATTATTATTATTATTATTATTATTATTATTATTATTATTATTATTATTATTATTATTATTATTCTGATATGCCGCTCTCCCCCATAGGGCTCAGAGCGGCTTACATTTAATAGATTAAAATAAAATACGTTAATAAAATACATTAAAATGAATACATTAAAATACAGTTAATGAAAAACCCATAGTAGGATATAGTGACACAGAGCCCACCCTTCCATAGGAACTGGTCTCTAAGCCGGGAGATCAGCCGCGATTCCGGGAGACCTCCAGACCGAGGTTGGCAACAGCGAGTCCCCCTCCCGAGCCTCCCGCCGGGAGATTGGCTTCCGCCCCAGAGCCAGGAGGGCTGCTCGCTTGGGCCAAGAGGCGACGGCGGCTGCGCTCTCCAGAGGCGAGTCCGGAGCTGGGAAGGCGTGGCGGCGGCGGCGGCAGGGGAAGGCGAGGGCTGGGCGGCTGCGCTCCTTGCTCCGCTCCGGGGGGCTCCGCGCTCCGCCCCTGCGCTCCAAAGCCGGGCTGGGCTGCGCGCTGAGCGGGCGCCTGGTTGCGGAGCTGCCCGGCCATGCAGCACGCGGTAGCCCTGGCCCGCCGGAGAAGGTGGCCGGCAGCCCAGGGCGCTCCAAGCCAGCCTGCCTCGAGGGTCCCTGCCCTGGCTCGGTAAGTGCGCCTTCGGCTTGCGCTCGGGGGGGATCGAACCGGGGAAGGTTTGGAAACCCAGATCGCGGGGAGTTTTTTGTTCTGGACGCGAAGTATGCGTGGCTAATTCCTTGCGAGGGCGAAAGGGGCTTCTGGAGTCGGGAAGCCCCCTGCGCTGCCCCACGCCCCGGTGCCGGCTCAGGCTCTCTGCACATGCACAGATGGCTCTCGCCTTAATTCCGACGGCTGTTCCGAGATCGGGCGTTGGACACAGGAGAGGCGGATCCGGACTAGTCCTGACTCCCTTCGGCAGAGCGGTCCTCTCAGCGTTTCCCCGGGAGTAGGTCCCACTGTACTGGGGACTGAGCTCCGCGGCTTTCGGTTGCTATCCCCTCTTAAGGGTGGGGTGAGAATCACTCAGGGTCAGGTCTACATTTTTTTGATGGAGGGGAGAAGTACAAAATAATGGCTCTGGTACATATATAAATGTATGTATGTATGTATGTATGTATGTATGTATGTATGTATGTGTGTGTAAATATGTATATATGTATATTCCATATATATACATATATAATCAATGTATATAGTCAACAATTATTTGAAATAACAGCATAAATTATTACACTTATTACACTTGCAGCATAAATTATTAAACCTATTACACTTTTTCTTTATTTTATCTTTAAATGTTTGATGTATGTATCTATGTATGTATGTGTGTGTGTGTGTGTGTGTATACATAATATGTGTGTTTATATATATGTGAATATGTATGTATATGTGTGTGTGTATATGTTTGCTTTTAAATTCCTTACATAGACATATATAATCAATGTATACAGTCAACAATTCTTTTAAACGGTAGCAGAAATTATGTTGACCTTTCTATTAATTAATAATTACACTTTTACATTATTTTATCCATCTTTAAATGTTTAAAGTGTGTATATATGTATGTGTATATATAATGTGTGTTTATGTATATGTGGATATGTATGTATATGCCTGTGTATATACATGTGTGTATATATATGTTTGCCCTCTCTGTTAATCAATAATTACACTTTTACATTATTTTATCCATCTTTAAATGTTTAAAGTGTGTATATATGTATGTGTATATATAATGTGTGTTTATGTATATGTGGATATGTATGTATATGCCTGTGTATATACATGTGTGTATATATATGTTTGCCCTCTCTGTTAATCAATAATTACACTTTAACATTATTTTATCCATCTTTAAATGTTTAAAGTGTGTATATATGTATGTGTATATATAATGTGTGTTTATGTATATGTGGATATGTATGTATATGCCTGTGTATATACATGTGTGTATATATATGTTTGCCCTCTCTGTTAATCAATAATTACACTTTTACATTATTTTATCCATCTTTAAATGTTTAAAGTGTGTATATATGTATGTGTATATATAATGTGTGTTTATGTATATGTGGATATGTATGTATATGCCTGTGTATATACATGTGTGTATATATACGTTTGCCCTCTCTGTTAATCAGTAATTACACTTTTACATTATTTTATCCATCTTTAAATGTTTAAAGTGTGTATATATGTATGTGTATATATAATGTGTGTTTATGTATATGTGGATATGTATGTATATGCCTGTGTATATACATGTGTGTATATATACGTTTGCCCTCTCTGTTAATCAATAATTACACTTTAACATTATTTTATGCCTGAATATATTATTAAAATGCCTGAATATAAAAACCCAACCCCAGCAGAAGGTTTTCCAGCCCAGCCGTATCTGAGACATTCTTAAAAATACAGCATGCACAATTTTGACTTGGGAAAGACCAAACACCGCTCCTGCTTCTTTGCAGCCTGGTAAAGATACAGTCGGAGAAAAGCTGTATCAGGTAATGATGCTGCTCAAAAGTCTAAACTGAAGCCGCTGTACTTTTAGGTCCTGGGAAAGACTCTCTTGGGGGGAAAGGGCCAGTAATGCTAGGAAGCGTTGAAGACAGTAGGAAAATAGGAAGACCCACCATGAGATGGGTTGATTCCATGAAGGAAGCTGCAGCCCTCAATTTGCATGACTTACCCTGCTCAAAGGAGAGCCATAATGCTCGCCAGGTTTAATGTTATGCCTTCTGCCTTGTTACATCATTTTAACAAGGGGGGGGGGACATCTTTTATGTACACTGAGAGCATATGCACCGGAGACAAATTCCTTGTGTGTCCAATCACACTTGGCCAATAAAGATTCTATTCTATTCTATTCTACATGGCAGATTTAATAAGCAAGAAAGGGCTAAAAGATTGTGCCCATGTAGCGATGGCTCAGTTGAATCTCTGGCCCACCAGTGGCGTAGGAGGTTAAGAGCTCGTGTATCTAATCTGGAGGAACCGGGTTTGATTCCCCGCTTTGCCGCCTGAGCTGTGGAGGCTTATCTGGGGAATTTAGATTAGCCTGTGCACTCCCACACACGCCAGCTGGGTGACCTTGGGCTAGTCACAGCTTTTCGGAGCTCTCTCAGCCCCACCCACCTCACAGGGTGTTTGTTGTGAGGGGGGAAGGGCAAGGAGATTGTAAGCCCCTTTGAGTCTCCTGCAGGAGAGAAAGGGGGATATAAATCCAAACTCCTCCTCCTCTTCTTCTTCTTCTTCTTCTTCTTCTTCTTCTTCTTCTTCTTCTTCTTCTTCTTCTTCTTCTTCTTCTTCTTCTTCTTCTTCTTCTTCTTCTTCTTCTTCTTCTTCTTCTTCTTCTTCTTCTTCTTCTTCTTCTTCTTCTTCTTCTACACTGTCTCAGATTCAAGGAAATCAGATCCAAGTACATGAATCTTACTCCTTTACATTTACCCCATCTCCCTGATTTAATTAGATTACACTACTTGTTGGACAATCCTGATCCTTCTCTCTGTATGATAGTGGCAGACTTTCTCCTGGAAATTACTAAACGGCAGTAGATTTCCTTCGACCTAACATTTATTTCCTGTATTGGATATGCTTTTTAATCCGTTTTTTATTATTGTTGTACTGTTGTCTGTGCCAATAAAGGCTTGCTGCTGGTGAAAAATGTGCATGAATTGAGCAAGGCCGTTAACAAGGTACGGTCCTGGAAATCATCCATTCATAAGTCAGAAGAAACTTAATAGCAGGCAATATACATGAACTCTTGTCCCCCCCTTCCCCAAGGCATCTTTCCTGTGCGATTGAACTCCCCCCACCTCCTGCCGCCCCCCTCTCTGCTCACTACCGGGAGATCCACCCCCCCTTGATCCCGCCCTGCTCTTTAAGATGCTTTCCCCACTGAAACTTCACTTGGGAAAACTCTTGGAAAGGAGATCTTGGGGGCAGGTAAATCCTTTTGAAATTTTCATGGGCGTCAAGGAGTGATGGGGCTCCGGAGATGAAGCCTTAACTCTTAAATCCCTCCAATTTGTATCGAGGGAGAAAAATGGTTTTGCCAAAGCACTGGTGTGTGAATGGCAGGCTGTAGATAAGAGAGGCAAAGGGATCCATTTGGGGCATTGATCAGTGGTTTCATTCCACAAGCCACCCACCCCACCCCCCGCCGGTTTTTGCTGAGTATTCTGTGCAACCTGTCCAGATGAATGTATACAAAGATGTAACTTCCACTTGTGCAGTATGGTGTCTTCATGCACAAATGCAAAAGCCTTTGCTCTTACAGCAACAGAGGTGGTTACCCCCTCTGCGAAGACTGGCCCAGGCTAGTGACAGTAACCTTTCTCAAAAAATGCCGAGCTCTTTCCAGTGATGTTTTACCTCCTTAATTCCACTAGCTGTTGCCAGCTGCTCTTGGATATTGCTTATTGTCAGAGACTGCACCTAGTTGATTGAGATGCATTCCTAGCTCAATGTACTTGTTACAAACTATACGTGCAGTTATTGTATCTGGTTGATTGAGATGCATTCCTACCTCAATGTAATCACTGCAAGATATATGTAACCAGCCTGCTATATATTACCACTGCTGCAATTGTTAGGTGGGGGAGAGGGGGTGGGAGAAGAGCAGAGAAAAACCAGAATGGCAAGGGATGGCTTCTGAACGAAAGAATCTTGCTCCTTGCAGACCGAAAGTGTGAAAATTTTTTTCAGTTCTTAAAGGTCAGTCCCTTGCTAGCCAAATATGGTAAGCAGATATGTCTTGGGCCGTCTCAGAGCCAATTAGTTGGTTCCCCCCCCTTTCTTCTCCTTTTTCTTCAGGCTTGTTAAAATCCCCTTGCAAGATGGCTAGAAGTAAAGAATCCCGGCTTCGTAAAGGGAAAACCTTGAACCAGATGAATTACTATGAGCTGTGAGTTCCCAAAGCAACTTGAAGTAAGACATGGAGATCAGTGCGGAAGGAGGCAAGCATATCTTCCGTTCCTTTTAAAAAAACCCATCTTGCTTGTCCGCTCAGCCTTGGTATTCAGATGGAAACTGTAGTAACTTGTTGTTTTTATGGTCCTGGCAATTGTACTAATGGTTGTGCTGGGTTTGGAACGGTGCCCTCAATGGTTGTGCTGGGTTTGGAACGGTGCCCTCAAAAAAGGAGCTGGCGTGGTGCAGGGGTTAAGAATGGAGGACTCAAATCTGGAGAACCGGGTTCAATTCCCCACCCCTCTGCTTGCAGCCTGCTGGGCGACTTTGGGCTAGTCACAGTTCTCTCCAAAGTCAGCCCGTGCGGAGGCCAGCAATGGCAAACCACCTCTGAATGTCTCTTGCATTGAAAACCCTACGCCACAGGTGTCAAACTTGTGGCCCTCCAGATGTTATGGACTACAGTTCCCATCATCCCCTGCCAGCATCATGCTGGAGGGGATGATGGGAACTGTAGTCCATAACATCTGGAGGGCCACGAGTTTGACACCTATGCCCTACGCTGTGACACACACACACACACGAGAAGAAGAGTTTGGATTTATACCTCACGCTTCTCTCCTGTAAGGAGACTCAAGGTGGCTTATAAGCTCCTTTCCCTTCGACTCCCCACAACAGACACCTTGTGAAGCAGGTGGGGCTGGGAGAGTTCGGACAGAACTGTGACTAGCCCAAGGTCACCCAGCAGGAATGTAGGAGTGCAGGAACACATCTGGTTCACCAGATAAGCCTCCGCCACTCAGGAGGAGGAGTGGGGAATCAAACCTGGTTCTCCAGATTAGAATCCACCTGCTCTTAACCACTACACCTCAAATTACAGTGAACGCATGAACAATCTGTGTGCAGGGTACTCTTGATTACCAGTATATGCGCAACAAGTGCTTCTCATGTTGTATTAAGCACATGGGTGGCTGAACATAGGATTGAGATCCACATTTATCCAGGTACTGGTACCCAGTTTTATTTGGAAGCTGAACGCACAGCGGCTACTTTTTACAAACAGATGTAAGCAAGTATGTGCAGAGCACGCTTCTGTGTTCGTTGCAACTTGTGAACAGGTCCTCTACGAGTGGAGATTTTAAATTTAAAAGGGGTGCGTATAAGATACCCTGTTTAGATAGAGCTGCTGTCAGAAATATAGATGGCATTAACTGCGCCTCTCTTTTTAGTAATCATATTTGTTCCGCTGACATTCCAGTTGTTTCAGAACTTGGCCTAGTTTAAAATTAAAAACAGTAAATTATGACAATTGAAGCAGTTGATCTCGGTCTTTCATCTTTGCTGAGCAACAAGATGTTTGAGATTAAAAACAATGCCTTTTTATCAAAGAAACTGAATTAAAAAATAAGGGAATAACCCAGTGCATTTTATCCCACCCTTTCCCCCAAGGAGCTCAGGGTGATGTGCATGCTTCTCCCTTTCCGTTTTTATCCTCCCTACAGTCCTGCGAGGTAGGCTAGGATTAGAGAAAGAGAATGGCCCACCGTCACTTTGTGGTTGAGAAAAGCAGGGTCTAAATCTAAACTCTTCTTCTTAATGTGAGGAATCTGCAGCTGGCAACTGTTGGGTCAAATTTGAGTCAAGAGCTACCAATTTAGAGGCAGGACAATTTAGAGGCAGGACAAGATTAGAGGCAGGACAAGATTTGTGTTGGGGGAGCCATTTTTGGAGGGCACTGAGTTTCCAGTAGTTTGCTTGGATAGAAGCTGGACAGGTGAAGGCACGGAAAAAAATGGGGGGAAAAGCTTCTGTTAGAACTTGGTGGTGGTAGTGGTAAGTGACATCAAATTGCTGCCCCTTATCTATCATGTCCCCCCCTTAACCTTCTCTTCTCCAGACAAAACATCCCCAGCTCCCCAACGCTCTGTTTGTTGGGCATGGGAACCTTTGACCATTTTGGTTGCCTTCCTCTGGACCCGTTCCAGCTTGTTAATGTCCTTCTGAAATTGTGGTTCCCAGAACTGAACACAGGACTCGAGGTGAGGTCTGACCAATGTAGAGTGGAACAATTATCATATCACATTGGCTAAGGATAACTGCTATGCATACAGTTGATGCATGCACTATACCACAGGTGTCAAACTCGCGGCCCTCCAGATGTTATAGACTACAGTTCCCATCATCATGCTGGCAGGGGATGATGGGAACTGTAGTCCATAACATCTGGAGGGCCACGAGTTTGAAACCTATGCACTATACTTTCAAATACATTTTTTAAAAAAACTATTTTATTGGATTTCTGTGACGCCTTTCCCCTTTTGGGCTCCGGGCGGTTTCCATCAGATAATTACACAAATTCTGCAATATTTATATATTTTCTGCAGTATAGCTTTATCATTTAAATGTGAACAGTTCTGGCCATGGTTAATAGCCTACAATGTTTGGTGATAGCCTATTATGAAAGAGTTCGGTTATCTAATGAACGTAGCTTTGACCCGAAAGCTTATACTCCGAAGAATCTTTTCGGTGTCTGGGTGCTACGGGACTCAAATCTAAAGAGTTCATTTGGGTGCTGTGTGGTTTCCGGGCTGTATGGCCGTGTTCTAGCAGCATTCTCTCCTGACTTTTCGCCTGCATCTGTGGCTGGCATCTTCAGAGGATCTGAATCTAAAAAGTTCATTGTTTTCAAGATTATAGTGTTTAGCCTGGTTGTCGTATTGTAGTTCCTGGGGACTGTTGGTTTCCATCCAAATAATATTTTCTTTTGTTCACAACAAAATTGGTTTTCTAATTTCAATGAAGTTCATCATCTTGTAGCGGACAAAAAACTAAAATGTGCCGAGGTCGCACAGAGTTTAAAAATTTGCAGCGCACCCTTTGTCTGTCTTTCTCAAGAACTAGGCATGTTTCCAATTTTGCTTGAAGAAAACTACAGAGGCTGTTCTAAATGGTGTTACACTGAAGTCAGTTGACTCAGGAGGGAGTAAACTTGTTGATGCTTTTAGGCATTTACGCTTTTAAATTTGATGAATGTGCTGAGCTGTACAACATTATATGATAACTAATTTATGGATGATACATTTGATGTTGTTCAAGTGAGGGCGTAAAGTTCAGGGAAAATTTTTGAGTGTCCTTCAGTTTTCCCTCAGATTTCAATTCCCCCCTCACAAAGATTCTTTCCCCTTTCTGCTTTCCATTTTTGGTGGCCTTCATGTTAAACTAGCAGCTAACAACGGTTCTCAATGCACAATGTGTTTGAGCATTGCTGAGAAGTGAAGGAGGAACAGGATGTGTTATTGAGAGTCCTTCTCAGCCAGCTGCCAACTCTGCTTGAGCTCCAGCGCTAAGAAACTTGCATGTTCCAAGTGCTGGGACTGTGGCATCTCTGATGGGTTTAGGCTGATAGCTAATGCCTGTTTGTGTAATGTGAAACGGCTGTATGAATGCCAGCTTGCTGGCAAAACTCCTGATTGCTTTTAACGAGTGAGGACTTCTCTCCGAGCGGCTCAGTTCGGCACCTTTTGAAAAGGCAATATCATGCGAGAGGTATAGTGCAACGTCCTTAATCCAATTGCAGCGGCAGCGGTCAGATCCGATAGGGCTCTTCTCGCACACCTGCTGCGGATATTCTCCACTCTCGAGTTCACGGTGGCCTTGCTTCTGCTGGGTCAAAAAGCTCTCCAACTCACTTATCTCCTGCTTATATCCCAGTTGAACTTACTTGGGCTAGAATTATTTGGGCTGACTCTGGTGCTGCTGATCATAGATTATGTGTTGTTTACTGTTTCTGGTTTCTGTTTTTGTCTCACGGGTCCTTGAAGCTGCTGTGTGAAACTGGGACGAAGAGCATGGGACAGAGAGCATGAAGTAAGAGTGCATGGCCCTTTTAAATAGCTGCCACGTGGAAGTTGCTTTCAGGGGCTACCTGTGATGGCTAGCTCAGGAAGGCAAGCTGAGGGCAGAGGGTTTCTAGAACCTAAGTTGGTGTCCAGTGGTGTCCAGTGTGGTGTAGTGGTTAAGTAGAAGAAGAAGAAGAAGAAGAAGAGGAGGAGGAGGAGGAGTTTTGGATTTATATCCCCCCTTGCTCTCCTGCAGGAGACTCAAAGGGGCTTACAATCTCCTTGCCCTTCCCCCCTCACAACAAACACCCTGTGAGGTGGGTGGGGCTGAGAGAGCTCAGAAGAACTGTGACTAGCCCAAGGTCACCCAGCTTGTGTGTTGTTCCTGGTTCCTGAACGTCATAGGAGTCTTGGTGGAACACCTTGGTAGAAAAGGTCTGTCACAGACTCTAATGGCCATTGGGGCTTAAAATCTGGGGCCTGGGGGCACTTTGGTTACATTCACCATTTGGGAGCCACAGTGGTGTATCACCAAGGGAGCGGGGGAGTGGGGTGCATGATGCACCGGTTGGTCGCCAGTGCGGGGGCATGGTGGAGGTGAGACAGGGGTGTTCTGGGGCATGATGGGGGTGTGGCAGGGCACAGCAGAGGTGGGATCCAGCAGGTTCTCACCAGTTCCCGAGAGTGGATTACTAATTATTTGTGTGCGCCGAGAGGGGGTTACTAATTGGGTTCGCTTTTCCGCCTCCACGCCCTTGCCTCCCCGAGAGGCATCCTGCCTTTGAACGTGAGGGTTCCGTATAGCAATTGCAACTAATAATGCAACTCCCTGAACTGGGTTAATCCCTTTCAGGTACTGCAATTCATGGATTCTCAGCCTTTCGTACCTTTTATCTCACCAGTCTCTATCAAAGAACCTGTGTGTTTCACCATTGCTGTGTTCAGATTTGTGAGTTGGGGCATTTTCTATAATGGGATGATGATTTAGAAATGACCTGGTGCAAACAAAAAATTGGGGAGTTGTGGTGGGGTGGCTGCCCATGTGGGGGGGCATCCAACTCAGGTTTTGCCCAGGGCTCAGGTTTGCCTAGGTATGCCTCTGCCCCCTTTGCTGAGGGGGGCTGGCGAGGGAACCTGTTACTAAAATTTTTGGATCCCACCACTGGGGCACAGGCGTGCCCCAGGAGCAGTTCCCCCTCGCTACGGCTCTGGGGAGAATCAAGGAGGTGGCCGTGTCGACCTCCGCTGATGCACAGAAGATGCGGCAAAAATGTGATGTGAATGAAGCCTCTGGGACCGGCTCCTTCCCAGACTTTGGAAGTGTCTCAAGCAGGCACACTGCAGTTGTCAGCTCTGTAGATAAGCTGTCCTCAGACTTTCAGTTCCTCCCGTTAATTACATGATACTCCTCTTTCAAATGAGAGCGGCAGAGAAGTTCCTACGTTGTCTGGACTCTGCTGTGACTTGAATAATTATTTTAGAGCAGTGTGGATTCAGGCCGGTCAGCAGGATAACAGGAGGTTTCAAAAATTGAGTCTCAAATCTATTTGGCTTTGATATAGAGTTTCTCGTTGTGAAGGCATAGTTTCTTCTCTCCGCCTTGTTGGCTGCAACGCCGAGTTACCCACAGGAGGGTGATGTGGAGAAATCCGATTACCTCGCGAAGTGTCGCAGATGAAGTTTGATGTATTCCATTTCCTGCTTAATCTCCTTTTATGAAAAAGGAAAATGTTTCAAATGAACGAGAGCCGAGCAGCTGCTGTGAGCCAGCACGGTGTTGAGTTTTGAGTTTTGCGGGGGAAACCCAGGTTCGAATCACAGCTGTGTCATTGGGCTGCGCTGGTTTTAGAAATTCCTGGGAGTTTGGGGGGCAGTGCCTGGGGAGAGCAGAGTTTGGAGAAGGGAAGGACCTTGGCAAGCATGTGATGTTCTAGGACTTACATTTCTCCTGGACTCTATGGTGTGCCGTAAATAGCGCTGCCATTTCCTCCAGTAGAACTGATCTTGGTATTCTGGAAATCAGTTGTAATTCTGGGAGACCGAAGTTTTGTGGCTACACACCACTTCACACCACTTGATAGATAACTAGGCCTCCCCAGACATGACAGTCTCACAGGAAAGAGTTATTGTTGTCATCTTGTCTCAGGCTGGCACTGAGGTGGCTCCTGTAGAATCTGCTGCTGACCTTGGTGCTGGGTACAACGAAAGTACAGGTTACCAGAGGGCCGGCATGGTGTAGTGCAGGGGTGGCGAACCTTTGGCACTCCAGATGTTATGGACTACAATTCCCATCAGCCCCTGCCAGCATGGACAATTGGCCATGCTGGCAGGGGCTGATGGGGATTGTAATCCATAACATCTGGAGTGCCAAAGGTTCGCCACCACGGGTGTAGTGATTAAGAGTGGGTGCCCTCTAATCTGGGGGACCGGGTTGATTCCCCACTCTGCCACTTGAGCTGTGGAGGCTTATCTGGTGAACCAGATTAGCTTGTGCACTCCAACACATGCCAGCTGGGTGACCTTGAGTTCTTCAGAGGTCTCTCAGCCTCACCCACCTCACAGGGTGTTTGTTGTGGGGAGCGGGGAGGGAAAGGAGATTGTAAACCCCTTTGAATCTCCTTACAGGAGAGAATGGGGGAATATAAATCCAAATTTTAATAGGGTTGGTTTTAATGTGTATAAAGCCATAATTACTTATTTAACTAACTTTGGTATTATTGATTTTATTTTGTGCTCTATTGTATACCTTGTTCACCGCCCTGAGCCCTCCGGGGGAGGGCGGTATACAAGTATAATAAATAATTATACCCCCTGAACCTCCTCCTCCTCCTCCTGCTGCTACTGCTGCTGCAGGGGGATTCAATAGAGATACATGTGTATCCATCTGCCATGTTAGGCAGAACTCTCTTTGCAACTGTGAACCTGATCTGCTTCCATAATAAAAACTTCTTCGCAATGCACCAGAGTCTTGATTACTGGGCAAAGATCTGGGGATATAACAGAAAGACATCTCTAGGTTGTTTCAGGGCATTTCGTAGCTTCCCAGCAAATCTGTCGAAATCAAAAACAATCCACATTCCAGATGCCCGGGGGCTACTTTCTAACTGACCCGTGCTGCTCTGGAAACACGTGCAGTTGTCAACCCAAGGAAAATATTCGGATAGAGGAGAATCTGGAAGTATACCATCCCCCCTCCTGCTTGAGCAGCATGAAGAACCGAGATTTAGCTCCTTCAGACAAAAAGGATATTGGTTCTGTTTGTTTCCCAATAAATATCTTCCTGTCTAAGAAGGATTCTGCACCTGGCTTTATTGTCACATGTGCCACCAGTGGCATTTACACGCTTAAAAGGGCCCGTGATGGAACGCTGATGCGCTTCAGTGACTGTTTTGTGGAGTCTAATCACTGTAGAGGTTCCCGGCGAGTCTCTTTCGACCCGAATCCAATTTGTTATCTTGATTCGGCTGCCAGGTTTTCTGCGGCCTCTATATGAAGGAAAGTCAGAAGAGGGCTGTGAGGATAATTTACAGTATTGGAGACTCTGATTTATCCTGAACGTTGGCCAAGGGTTACCTTAACATACAAGCTGTCAAATTAAGGCAGCAGGTGTTACGCGAAATTATGCACCTGAAGCAGACGAAGAAACAGAATTTGCCCTCCTTGGATTCAGTGTCTAGACAGATTTCCTAGCTTGAGTAAGTGACCTGTTGTTGCTATAAAAGAGTATCTGAATTGCGCTCATAGAAGTCGAATCTTAACCCTGTAGATTTAAGGAAGTGGTAATTAAGCTTAGAATTGTTTGTTTACAGATTTACTGCATTCTTGCTAGCAGTATACAAGGGCTAGTCCCGTGGTAGTGAACCTTTGGCACTCCAGATGTTATGGACTACAATTCCCATCAGCCCCTGCCAGCATGGCCAATTGGCATGGCGAACCAATTGGCCAAAGGTTCGCCACCACTGGGCTAGTCTGTCCAATTTATCAGCCAATATTTTTTGCTACCAATTGCCACATTAATGGCTAGAAATGTTCTGCTTGCTTGGCATTTAAAAGAAAGCGGAATATTTAAATGAAAGCAGAATGTGCGATTCTGGGCTGTAGTCAATAGGAGTATGGTGTCAAGATCGAAGGATATAATTGTACCTCTCTATTCTGCATTGGAATATTGTGGACCAGAGGTGGAGCTACAAGGGGGAGGGGGCGCGCGTTGCGCCGGGCGCGTGCCTGGGGTGGGGGGGCCCCCAAAAATTTCAGGTTTGTTTTTTGTATTTTTAGTGTTGTTAAGTTTTTGGCCTGCAGGGGGCGCAGTTTTTAGGCTAGCAGCACCAAAATTTCAGGAATTTTTTTGGGAACTCTCCTGATGATACCACCCAAGTTAGGTGAGGTTTGGTTCAGGGGGTTCAAATTATGGGATCCCAAAGGGGGTACCCCCATCCTCCATTGTTTCCAATGGAAGCTAATAGGAGATGGGGGCTACACATTTAAGAGTCCATAACTTTGGACCCCCTGAACCAAACTTCACCATACTTGGGTGGTATCATCAGGAGAGTCTCCTAAAGGTACCCTGAAACGTTGATGCTGCTAGCCTAAAACCTGCACTCCCTGCAGTTTGAAAACTGAAAAAACAATAAAAATACAAAAAAACCCCAAAAGAACATGGGCGGGGGGGGGGGGCAGCAAACCTCAGATTTTGCACTGGGCTCCATTTTCCCTAGTTACACCTCTGTTATGGACAGTTTTGGGCACCACAATTCAAGAAGGATATTGACAAGCTGGAATGGGTCCAGAGGAGGGCAACCAAAATGGTAAAAGGTCTAGAATCCATGCCCTACGAGGGGAGACTTAGGGAGCTGGGGATATTTAGTTTGGTGAAGAGAAGGTTAAGTGGTGACATGATAGTCATGTTTAGATATTTGAAGGGATGTCATGTTGGTGAGGGATCAAACATGCTTTCTGCTGCTCCAGAGACTAGGACCAGGAGTAATGAGTTCCAGATGAAGAAAGAGAGATTCCACTTAAATATCAGGAAAAACTTCCTGACAGTTAGGGCTGTTCGACAGTGGAATGCACTACCTCGGAGAGCGGTAAAGTCTCCTTCTTTGGAGGTTTTTAAAGAGAGGCTGGATGGCCATCTGTCAGGAGTGCTTTGACTTTGTGTTCCTGCATTGCAGGGGGTTGGACTTGATGGCCCTTGGGGTCTCTTCCAACTCTATGATTCTATGACCCTTGACTCTTTCAAATTGCATAGCTGCAATTGCTGTTTGGACATGTGGCATAATTCTGTAGAATGTGTCTGCCAACAGCTTTGGCTGATTCTGCACAGGTCAAAGAGAATGGGCTGAGGCCATTTTTAAAAGCATTTGGGGCGGGGGAGGAGTTCCGAGAGAACTCGCCCCCCCCAAAACACTTCTAACCCATTTTATTTGCCAGAACTCAGATTAAATGAAATTCTGCTTTGCTAAATTAGCAGCTTTTTTCTTTAACCCAGGTTTCAAATGCTTTCTGCTTGCCTATGCAAGCCAGGAGCGTTCTATGGCCACACCCTTCCATCCTTTGTGCTTTGATTATATGTTCCTGCATTGCTGGGGGTTGGACTTGATGGCCCTTGGGGTCTCTTCTAACTCTATGATTCTATTTTGGAATACTAAATTCCAGACTTTGCTGTAGCGTGGAGCATTTGTATAATGTACAGAGGCCACGTTGCTTCCCCACAAGGGTTCAAGAGCTCTGTTGGATCAAGAGATTTGCCACCTGTATCTAACTTATTCTAATTTCAGCCTCCTTTTTGACAGAGAAGTGGAAGAGGAGTTTGGATTTATACCTCACTTTTCTCTACCATTAAGGAGTCTCAAAGCAGCTTACAAACTCCTTCCTCTCCCCACAACAGGCACCTTGTGAGGTAGGTGGGGGTGAGAGAATGCTGAGAGAACTGTGCAAAGCCTATGGTCACCCAGCAAGCTTCTGGTGAAGGAATGGGGAAACAAGCCTGACAGGGTGGCATATGTTCAAGGGCTGCAACAGGGCTGTTCCTGGATTGAAGGCCGGGTGGAAGTTGACTAACATGAGCCCCGTCCCCAGGAACACCCCTAGCCCATCCCCAGCTGCGCTGGCATCCAACTTCAGGTTCTTTGGCCGGTATCTTATGCTGGCAGGGTTGGCACAGCTCTGTACTGGCTCCAAATGCCAATTTGCCCTCCCCTTCACCCAGATGGAAGTTCTGTCGAATGTCCTTTCTTCCGAGGCAGAAACAATTCAAGCAGAATATTAGACACTTCCTTTGTTTGGGAAAGCTTGCTCTTTCATCCAAAGGTTTGCATGAAGCGTTAGCTAAGAAACCTCGTCTGGAAAAATTCTAAAGGTAAGGGTAACCTGATTTCCTAACATTGCCGTGACTGATGGCAGCGCTATATTTAACTATTGAAGAAGAGCTTTAGAGCAGGGCATGCGTAAAAACAGAAGAAATCTGCCAAAATTTACATCTGCAGCAATTTTTCAGTCAGCTAATTTGAAAATGCCTTCTTAGCTTATTTTTTAGCCCAAGTAAACCTTCAGCTGTGATAATCATGGGGATCCTTTTTGCATCAAGAGAATTAAAGACCACTTCTACTGGCCGTTGTGGGTAGTGGGTAGCCACTACGCAGTGGCGTAGTGGCTAAGAGCAGGTGCACTCTGATCTGGAGGAACCGGGTTTGATTCCCAGCTCTGCCCCCTGAGCTGTGGAGGCTTATCTGGGGAATTCAGATTAGCCTGTGTACTCCCACACACACCAGCTGGGTGGCCTTGGGCTAGTCAAAGCTTCTCGGAGCTCTCTCAGCCCCACCTACCTCACAGGTGTTTGTTGTGAGGGGGGAAGGGCAAGGAGATTGTAAGCCCCTTTGAGTCTCCTACAGGAGAGAAAGGGGGGATATAAATCCAAATTCCTCCTCCTCCTCCTCCTCTTCTTCCTCTTCTTCCTCTTCTTCTCTTTTTTTTCTGGGCTGTGTGATCGTATTTGGTAGCTTTCACTCCTAATGTTGTGTCTGCCTCTGTGTCTAGTACCTTCAGAGGCATGTCACGCCTGGATGTGTTTCTCTCAAAGGCACAGTGTGAGCAATTGTGTGCTGGACAAAACATACTCTACTACACAATCACTCTGCCCTTTGCCTTGGAGAGAAACACATCTTAGTCCCCTTCCGCACATGCAGAATAATGCACTTTCAATCCACTTTCAATGCACTTTGAAGCTAGATTTTATTGTGCGGAATAATAAAATCCACTTTCAAACAGTTGTAAAAATGGTTTGAATGTGCATTATTCTGCATGTGCGGAAGGGGCCTTACTCTTTTGCCTTTAAGATCGGGTGCCTGTTTTTAAACAACCTTGTTGTTTTATTTTTTTACTCATATTTATTACTAGTAACTGCTGCTTTTAATGGGTTCTAATGGGTTTAAGTTTGTGTTGTGTTGATTTGCTGTCCTAGTGAACAGCCACATTGTGAGCCACCTCGAGCCCTTCGGGGTTGAGGTGGCCTATAAATGCAACAAACAAACAAACAAACAAACAAATACTGTAGCATGGCTCTGAAGATGCCAACCACAGATGCAGGTGAAACATTAGGAGCAAAAACTGTCCGATCTTGGCCACACAGCCCGAAAAACCCACAACAGCCAGTGAACGGCTTCAACAATACGTTGACTGCCCCTATTGCTGCAACTAGATTTCTTGATTTAATTAGCACTAGAGATGTCCTTGATTGTTTCACGAGAAGGTAAGAGTCACTGGAAAAGACATTAATGGTAGGAAGAGAGGATTGACTCAAAAAAAAAAGCCAAGGCCTTCACAGAGCCAACGTGGTATAGTGGTTGAGAGCTGTGGACTGGGTTTGATTCCTCACTCCTCCACATGAAGCCTGCTGGGTGACCTTGGAGAACTGGGGTTGATTCCTCACTCCTCCACATGAAGCCTGCTGGGTGACCTTGGGCTGCAAACTCTCTCAGTCCCACCTGCTTCACAAGGGAGGAGGTTGTGGGGAGATGAAGGGAAGGAATTTGTGAGCTATTTGAGACTCCTTACAGGAGAGAAAAACAGGATATCAAAACCAACTCTTCTTCTTCAGTTTGCAAGACCTGAGCAAGGCTGTCAGCGGTAAGACATTTTGAAGGCCTTAATTCATATAAGTTGGAAGTGACTTGAGGACACAGAACACACACAGCTGCTAAAATACTCACAGGTTTGGATCCCATTCTGCTCACCAGTCATGAGCAGACAGCCAGTTTTTCATCAAGCAGACAGTTGGCGAGCAGCTCAGGCAGTTCACTGGGTTCCTTACTGCATATTCAAACAGTATGGTATCATTCAAGCAGCAGCATTTCATGTATGTGTGTTCCCACATAGCCTCATAGAAATCCTGGTTTTCTCTTTGTCATCGCAGATGAATCTTGGCTTATATTGAATCAGACCCTAAGTCCATCAAGAGTTGTATTGCTTTCTCACACCAGTAATGGCTGTCTCACACCAGCAATGGTAGAAGAAGAGTTGGATTTATATTTTCCCTTTCTCTCCTGTAAGGAGACTTGTAGAGGATGAGTTACCTACTCTCCTTAAACGTGGGTTTGGATTTTGAACTTTCACACGACTCAGAGAAAAAAAGACAGTTTCTTTAAAAACAAATTCTTAAAGTTTATTGAACTCAGCATCATTCAACAAACTATAGTCAATTGGCATGCTATGCATACAATTAATTGAATAAGAGCAAACAGAGACAAAATCACTGAACCTACTAAAATCAAAATATAAAACTTTTCCATAATCGCTTAGCAGGCAAAAAGAGAAATCAAACAGTTCTCATAATTCAAAAGACAGCCTCTAGCCAGTGTAAGGTAGCATTGTGTATATAGCGCAGTTAAGAAGGGGGGGGGGGGAGTAAGAAGAAAAGGGGTAAGTCTATTACAATATTGAAAAGCAGATATAGGGGAATTGCATGTCAGGTGATCCCAGTGGATCAAATTGGTGCTAATTAACTAAAGCAGGTGAAGTAAATCTTCATTCTTATCAGGTGTTGTGGCTAAAAGTTTATTGAAGTTCCAACCGTTAGCAAAACTTTGTACAGCTGGGCCGAGACCTTCAATTGACCGTTACTCGGTACCAGGATGGAAAAGCTGGTGGGAAGCCAAAGATAGGCAAATATTTTCAAGAACTATTTCTTGAACACACAACAGAGGGGCCATGGCAGTGATATTAAACTGTTACAAAGTTCACATCAAATGGTTACACGTAAAGGCTACATACAAAATGGCTATGGTTAAGCTAATACAGACACTTTCTCTACAAGACTCAAAGGGGCTTACAAACTCCTTTCCCTTCCCCCCTCTCAACAAACACCCTGTGAGGTAGGTGGGGCTGAGAGAGCTCCAAAGAACTGTGACTAGCCCAAGGTCATCCAGCTGGCATGTGTTGGAGTGCACGAGCTAATCTAGTTCCCCAGATAAGCCTCCACAGCTCAAGTGGCAGAGCTGGGAATCAAACTCGGTTCTCCAGATTAGGGTGCACCTGCTTTTAACCACTATGCCACGTAAGGCCATTCGCGTCACGTGCAACCTGATCCTGATAGCTGGAAATGCCAGAGATTGAAGCCTGGACCTTCCACATACTACTAAGCCACAGTTCCTCCTTATTGCTGCCTTTGCTTGGCTGCCGATCAGTTAAATGAAGAGGGAAAGAACCAGTCAGTGAGCCAACATACTTAGCTGCCATTAATGATATTCAATTGATGGATGTCAAGTCAAGTCAAGTATTTATTGTTGATGGATGTGCATTTTTGCACAGCCTTATGGGAGTTGTCATTCCCTTCCCACGTCAATTAATTGAGGATATTGACTTTGGAAGAGGATTTCACCTATTGTGCAGATGCAAAAGATGGAAACTCGACTATTAGAGCTTCCATGCAGCTCCAATGCTGCTCACCAGCCACTCGGTTATATGAGGAAAAGTCTGGATTTATGCCCCACCTTTGTCTCTTGTAAGGAGTTTTAAGGCAGCTTACAAACTCCTTTCCCTTCTTCTCTCCACAACAGATACCTTGTGAGGCAGGTGGGGCTGAAAGAGCTCTGAGAGAACTGTGACTAGCCCAAGGTCACCCAGCAGGCTTCATGTGCAGGAGTGGGGAAACAAATGCAGTTCACCAGATAAGAGTCTGCTGCTCATGTGGAGAAGTGGGGAATCAAACCTGGTTCTCCAGATTAGAGTCTACTAGACCACACTGGCTCGCACTTTTCCACTCAGCGTAGCCCCTTTGCACGACTGAGCACCAGGGGCGAACCACCCAGGGGGACCTATGGGGTCAAATGCCCCTGGGCTGTGGCCATTTAGTCACGCAGGGGGCAGAAAATCGCCCCCATACAGGGGGGTGGGGCAAAAAACTCAGATTTTGCACTGGGCTACATTTCCCTGGTGAATGCAGTTATCAAATGGCCTGGTCCACCTGCGAGCCCTTTTCATTCTGAAATGTAGGACACTCTGAATCCTCACAAGGTTATTCCAAGCCAACTTTGATCAGTCCCTTGCTTTGAATTCCTTTTTAAAAGAGAATCCTTGGCTGCCTTGTTGTTTCTTTTTATGACTTCAAAAATCAAAATAGAAAAGCATTATAAAACATGCAAGGGCCGTAACCGTGGAAGAAGACCTGCAATTTTCTCTTATAATTATAACCGCCATTAACCAGCAGTGCTGAATATTTGTACAATAAAAGCACAACAAAATTAAAACGGGCTTCATCGCAGTTACTTTTCCCGTTACAATTCTTGGAAATGTTTTGGACTCTTCAGTTAAGTGCCTTGTACATAACATTTTTTCAACTCGAAACGAGATCTGCGCCTGTAGAAAATTCTGCCTCGTATTTTCCAGTATTTGTTTGTGACTGACTGATGAATCATGAGCTAAAGCGGCAGGTTTTAAGCCTCTCGGGTTAGCATAAATATTATTCAGTGCTTTGTCAATCATGTAGAGTGACTGGTCATCTCTGATGATTACTCAGGAGGAAACTGCTGCCTTGATGCACCCTCAAGCTGCTGTTTTCGTATATGCCTTAATGCTCTAGTTCTTCGAATCCTTTAGATGATGGTCATTTTTAGTTTTTCACCTGGCAAATTTTTGCTCAAACTTTGGGAAAGGTCACCTATGCTGGTGCATTTCCTACACTTCCAAAGTAACAAAACAGCTGTAAGTTCTTGCTCCTCATCAATTGATTACATAATATTGTTTGCAAATAGTTTTGGACCCTGAAGTTTATAACCATGCCTATGGTTTTTGATGAGTAGTGACTCCTAGCTGTGACAGTGGCGGAAAATGGATTCAAGTTGCAGCCAAATTATGACGGTTTTCAGGGCAAGAGACACCCAGATGTGCTTTGCTACTACCTGCCTCTGTGTCATAACACTGGACTTCTTTGATGGTCCCCCATCAAAATATGAACCGGTCTAGCCCTGTTTAACTTCTGAAATAGTGCTATCTATTGAGTATTGAGCACATATTAAAATGAGAGGGAATTAATTATTTGGGCCAAGGTTACATCTTCATGATACTAAACCAGATGTGTTGCCGCACTCCTACATTCCTGCTGGGTGACCAAGGGCTAGTTATAGTTCTTCAGAACTCTCTCAGCCCCACCTGCCTCCCAAGGTGTCTGTTGTGGGGAGAGGAAGGGAAAGGAGCTTGTAAGCCGCCTTGAGTCTTCTCACAGGAGCGAAAGGTGGGATATAAATCTGCAATCTCTCTCTGCTTCTTACCCAGCAGACTTCATGGGTTGGAGCAGTGAAACAAATTCGGTTCACCGGGTCGGAGTCTGCTGCTCATGTGGAGGAATGGGGAATAGGCTTGGTTAATACCCTAGAAATTCAGTAAAATTCGGATTTGGATTTATTCGGCCATGCCCGAATAAGACAAATAACATATTCGGATATACCAGAATATTCGGATATACCCAACTATATGCCTGAATTCGCCCAGATTTGGGCCGAATCTGGTATTTGTTGCACCCGAATCTCCAAGCCTAGTGGGAAATCAAACCTGGTTCTCCAGATTAGAGTCTTCCCCATTTAACCATTACACCTCGCTGGCTGAAGAATAAATAAAACCCTTCCTGAGATGGGCAGTCATAGCCAGTTAGGGATCATTTGTAGTTTCTTAACCTTTTCCTGAGGATTTGTGAGAAGGTCTCCAGTTGATATAATCTTGTGAGCCAGCATGGTGCAGTGGGTAAGAGCAGGTGGAGTCTAATCTGGAGAACCGGGTTTGATTCCCCACTCCTCCCACCTGAGTGGCAGAGGCCTATCTGGTGAACTATGTGTTTCCGCATTCCTACATTCCTGCTGGGTGACCTTGGTCTAGTCACAGCTCTTCAGAACTCTCTCAGGCCCACCTACCTCACAAGGTGTCTGTTGTGGGGAGAGGAAGGGAAAGGAACTTGTAAGCCACCTTGAGCCTCCTTACAGGAGAGAAAGGTGGGGTATAAATCCAAACTCTTCTTCTTCTTCTCTACCTCCCTTCTTGCTGCCCTAGTATTGAGTGAATTTGTTTGGGCGAAAGCTGCTGGCTGAAAGATCTTGGATTGGAAACCTTAGAAGAAAACCCACTCCTTGCCTTTTCTGATGGGAAGCAGAGGTGTTTCTTCTGTTGCATCAAGAAGCGTTAATTGCGTACTGCTTTCCTATCCCTGCGGGCAGTTCTGCTTTTCATCCAAGGTATTGCTCATTTTAGTATCATGGAGAGAACATGATGCTCCTTAATTCCTGTCAGAGAGTGTCCGTCCATCCTTTCAGTTTGAGAAATACTAACAGGGTTATTTGTAAGGAGAGAAGAATGACCTCCTCGGCATTACAGACGCTGCTGGCTGCCTCGCAAAAAGGCAGAGAAATAAAGGGATTGCAGAGCTTGGAAGAAAATCAGAAAGGGAACTGGCTGTCTGAAGGAGATTTTGCAGTTCAAATGCACTGCCCATTGTTTGTGGCTAAATGTCTTCCTCCGGGGGAATAGCTCCAAGTTGTTTGACTTCGCATGGCGCTGCTAGTTAACAAATATGTTTTAAAGGTTTTTTTTGAAAAAACTCTGCCCTTTTTGAGAATTGGCTTTTGGAAACTGGGAAGAACAGGATCTATGGCTGGCATTACCTAGCAGATAGAGTAAATGTGGACCAAGTGGTCAAGCTCAACATCAGGAAAACTTCCTGACAGTAAGGGCTGTTCAACAGCGGATTGCACTAACTAACTAACACAATGGTGGTGGGGCTCATCTCTGGAGGGGATGAGTCTGCCTATTGGAGTGAGGTGGACCGATTGCTCTCATGGTGCAGGGAAAATAACCTGGTTCTTAATACTAACAAGACAACGGAGCTTATAGTGGACTATAGAAGGAATAGCTCAGAAATTCAGTCCTTGACTATAAATGGAGATCAAGTAGAGCGGGTGGCTAGTTTTAAATTTCTGGGCGTTATGATTAAAGAGGACTTGACCTGGGGCGTACAGACTGCCGCAGTGGTTAAGAAGGTCCAGCAAAGACTGTACTATCTGAGACTTTTAAGGAAACAACAACTGAATGGAAAACTCCTGGTGTCCTTTTATCGCTGTGCTATAGAGAGTGTCTTAACCTACTGCATCTGTGTATGGTTCTCCAGTTGCACAGTGGCAGATAGGAAGGCGCTCCAAAGGGTGATCACTACTGCACAGAGGATTATCGGCTGCCCTCTCCCCTCCTTGGAAGAACTCTATAATTTATTGTCGAAGGCTTTCAAACTCTATAATTCCCAAAGCCTAAAGAAAGCCCAAAATATTCTGAGAGACCCGTCTCATCCAGCACACTCTCTTTTTGAACTGTTACCATCCGGCAGACGATACAGGTCTATCAAAACTAGGACAAAGAGGCTTAGAGACAGCTTCTACTCTAGAGCTGTGGCTATGCTAAACTCTGCGGCTTCGTGTTGATGTGTTTGGGGCTGTGTAGGGATGGGTGGAGGAAGGGGAAAGTGAGGATGGGGTATGAGTCTGAAATGGTGTGCATCGAGGAATGCTGCTGTAAATGTCGCTGTGCGTGCACAATGACAATAAAAATGCTTATGCTTAACTTAGAGTGTGGTGGGGTCTCCTTCTTTGGAGGTTTTTAAAGAGAGGCTAAAGTGGAGAATAGCATTAGGATGAAGCGCAATGCTGCGCATGGATAAAACTTGGAAAAGCAGAGACATCAGCATCAAAACCAAGCACAGGCTAGTCCAGGCCATCATCTTCCCCATAGCCACGCATGGGTGTGAAAGCTGGACTACAGAAAAAGCCGACAGAAGAAGAATAGATGTGTTCGAGTTGTGGTGTTGGCGAAAGTTACTGCCATGGACAGCTAGGGTGACAAACGCAGAAGTCTTGAGCTGCATAAAACCAGACACATCACTAGAAGGGAAAATAACCAGACTCAGACTTACATACTTTGGTCATGCAATGCGATCAAATTCGCTAGAAAAATCTATGATGCTCGGACACGTCAGTGGCGGGAGAAGACCTGGGCGCCGAAGAATACGATGGCTAGATACCATAAAAGCTGATGCAGGCCTGAACATCAACCAGTTGAAGGAAGCAGTACTTAATTGAAAAAATGTGGAAAGAGCTTGCATATTGGGTCCCCAAGGGTCAAGAACGACTGAATGGATAATGTCATCATCAAAGAGAGGCTGGATGGCCATCTGTCCGGAGTGCTTTGATTGTGTGTTCCTGCATTGCAGGGGGTTGGACTTGATGGCCCTTGGGGTCTCTTCCAACTCTATGGCTCATTCCACACATGCAGAATAATGCCCTTTCAAACTGCTTTCAGTGCTCTTTGAAGCTGTGCGGAATGGCAAAATCCACTTGCAAACTGTTGTGAAAGTGGTTTGAAAATGCCTTATTTTGCGTGTGCGGAAGGGGCCTCAGATTCTAAGCCTATTCTGCTATGATGCTCATTTGGTGACTGATAGGCCCCCAATCCTGGGGAAGTGTGGCTGCAGCATCCCGTCTCCTTCCAAACAGGAGGTGAGGCTTCCTTGAGAGAGGGGGCAGACAATGGTGGATCCCACTCAGCTTATGGGCTGCAGTCATTATAAAGGAACCTGTTTTCCTTTTTCCCCATGCACATGTGCGCCCTTCACCCATTCAGGTGGCGATTGGAGTCCATGGAAACAATCCAAGTTGCTTTCCGCATCTTTTCTCTTCTCTTCTCCCTGCACTTGGGCATCTCCTGTGTGTGTGAGAGAGACTCTGTTTCTGGTGGCTGCCATTTTGTGGCTGTGCTCACTTCTCTGTGGCATAATTCCAAAGGTGCCCACAGACTCACAAAAAGGCCCCTGGTGTAAACAATCCAGCATGCTGCTGCAGATTCTTTATGGAACTGGTAGTGGGCTAAGTGGGGTGGTGTAGTGGTTAAGAGCAGGTGTACTCTAATCTGGAGAACTGGGTTTGATTCCCCACTCTGCCACTTGAACTGTGGAGGCTTATCTGGTGAACCAGATTAGTTTGTGCACTCCCAACACTTGCCAGCTGGGTGACCTTGGGCTAGTCACAGTGACCTTGGGCTGGGTGACCTTGGGCTAGTTCGGAGCTCTCTCAGCCCTACCCACCTCACAGGGTGTTTATTGTTGGGGAGGGGGAAGGGAAAGGAGATTGTCAGCCCCTTTGCGTCTCCTTACTGGAGAGAAAGGGGGGATATCAATCAAAACTCTTCTTGTTCTTGTTCTTCTTGTTCTTCTTGTTCTTCTTGTTCTTCTTGTTCTTGTTCTTCTTCTTCTTCTTCTTGTTCTTGTTCTTCTTGTTCTTGTTCTTGTTCTTGTTCTTGTTCTTGTTCTTGTTCTTGTTCTTCTTCTTCTTCTTGTTCTTCTTCTTCTTCTTCTTCTTCTTCTTCTTCTTCTTCTTCTTCTTCTTCTTCTTCTTCTTCTTCTTCTTCTTCTTCTTCTTCTTCTTCTTCTTCATTTCCAATGGGAGGGAGAGACAGGACAGTCTTTGTCCAGTGTTGCCCTGATCCTAGAAGGGGTCATGGCAAGCAAAATGTAGAAAAAGCTATAAGGAACTCGGGAAGGAGTACAGGTTCTGGGGTGGATCTGAGATGGCTGAAAGACAGCGACCAAAGAAGAGATGGGAAAGGGCGGAGAAGTGAACATAGGCAGAAGCTGTGCGTCACAACCCCAGACTTGTGCAATAAATGAATCAGTACTGTGAGAGTACAATTCTCATTTATTGATTCCAAGCATAGAAAAGCTGTTATATTGTCAGAACTGGACATGTTACAACAGGCAAAGCATTATATCCCTGGCTATAGTCACACCATTCCTGCATCCCCCACCTCCCACTCCACCTTTGGATGGGAAGGCACACTCATACACATTCCTGAGACAGTGAGAGTCTAGAAGAAACATACACCTCAAACCTCACCCCCTCCTCGCTTCCAGCTGCAGAACCGTTACAAAGTAAGATAAGAGACAAACTGGTACAGGCTGGATGAAAGACAAACAATTCTCAGGGCTGCTCTGCAGAACTGGCCTCAATGAAATATGGCAGGACCCTGGCTAAGATATTAGAGAGCCATGACCCTGTGGAGAAGGGAGATGGAAACTCAGATACTTTTTTAATGAACAAATCGACTGAGTTTTTTGTATATTGAACAAAATCCAGAATAGCTGCCATATTGCAGCAGACTCCAGAAGTAATCTTGAGGCACCTCAAGGACTAGACCAGTGATGGCCAGAGGTGGCACTTGAAACCCTCTCTGTGGGCACGCGCCCTCAGAGTTCATCATGTGGGGGGCGGATAATAGCCCCATCCACACATCTAGGCTGGCCTGGGCCACTGAGCATGACATGCGCGCACTGTGGTGAGTAGGGAGGACTCAGCTGGCGGGCCTGGTGCCTGTAATCCGGGTGGCTGCTGCCCGAGGGGGGGGGCACAGAGGAGGCAGAGATGCTAGAGAGGCACAGAGCGGTGCGCGTGGGACTTGCTGGAGGCTAGAGCAGGCTGGCCCCTGCTCGAGCAGGTGGGGCGGAGGAAGAGGGAGCCAACCGTTTCTTTCTAAACTAAAACCTCAGCATTCAGGTTAAATTGCCGGGTTGGCACTTTGCGATAAATAAGTGGGGTTTGGGTTGCAATTTGGGCACACGGTCTCAAAAAGGTTCGCCATCACTGAACTAGACAGTAAACCCACAGAGATGAATCCCCCCTTTTTCAGGTATATGGCGAATCCATTGGAACATCAAACTGGGCATCTGAGAGGCCTGTGTTAAAATCCTCACTCTGCCAACTGAACTCCTGGGTGATCCAATTGGTCACTCTCTTTTTTTAACACACTTGAGGTGGCTGTGAGGATAAAACAGGGAAGGATCATATCTGTCACCCTGAGCTCTTTACAGAAAGGGCAGGATAAGAGTGTGAGAAATAGATACATTTGTAGAACTTCAGTGTCCCTCTAATAAATGTTTCACCTGCTATTAAGACTGGGATCACAGGCAGTGTCCAAGATGGAATAAGGAATGAGGTCAGGGACAGCCAAAGGATCAAAAGCCAGAAAACCAGAAATCCAATTTGGGACCAAGCTGTGTGCCAGAGGTCAGTAGAGGTCAGTAGAGGTCAGAAGTACTGGGATATTTGGTTAATATAGCAATTTCTTTGCTCACACAAGCATGATATTGACTGCAGTAAAAAGATTTATCAAGAAGTGTATTGAAAAAGTAAAACTTCAATTTGTTCAAGTAGATACTGTTCACAAACAGGTTGCAGTCAAAAAGAGAGAGATGAACATAACCTAAAAAGTGCCTTTTCCATCTCAGATGGCCAACTGATCAAGCATTGTGTGTACAAGGCATTTTTTCTAATGGAGAGACCTTATAGATATGTTTGACTCCATGAAAAGCAATGTGGAGAGCGGAAGAACACTAGACATGCACACAGAGGAGGGGGAAGAGGGCAGCTTACATTTAGGACAAAGAGAGGGACATCCCATTCAAGGAGATAACACTTATACACACTTAGAGTGGTGTAGCGCATCCCAGTGTCTAGGCATGCTGATTCACTCCAACAACAGGGAAGTCCAGGATCTTATGCCAGAAGGTCAGAGTTCAATCAGACTCAGGGCCCTTTACTGCGCAATGCACTTACGCCATTTCAAAGATGTTTTCAATCCCATCATTTCCTGCAAGGTTTGTTCATGTTCCTCTCCTTGGAACGTTGTTACCTGGTCGCCATCATTTATTTCTTTATTTTATTTTTTTGCTTTTTTCCCACCCATGTGCTGTAGCGGTGATTGATTGCATCGCTAATTTGATGAATTGAAAAAAAAAACAGAGAGCAAAAAAGAACGCAAGAAATGATAAAAATAAGAGGAGAGAGGCGAAGCAGTGAAGCGAGGGATGGAAAAAAAAATAGCGGTTCAAAGAGGAAGCTGGGGGGACCGACCAGGGGCCTGGCAGGCCTTTTGGTGGGAAACAAGTTGCAGTATGATCGCACTTTGAGGGAAATTAGCTTGGAAAAATTTCAGGGGAAGTACTGTGGTAAAAGTGTTTTCAGAAACAACAGGGAAAAAGTCAACTAGAAATTTTTGCAGGACAAACCCGGGGGGTGGGGTGGGGGACTTGCAGAACACCAGGGGAAAAACTGTTAGTATTTTACAAGTGTATGTCACTCCAGTCCTGAAGGAGTTAAATGTTGTTTGTCTGTAAACCACTGGCTGATGTCACATTGTGATGGATTGAGCTGTTGATGAGCTTCGGCCAGTTTGTTGCCTTGAATTTCTTTTGAAAAATTATTTCTTGCCTGCCATGGTGTTTATTTTTATGGCTTAAAAATAAAAACAAAACAGTCTTATAAAACATGGCAAGGGTTGTAGTGGTAGAAAATGCCCGGTAATTTTCTCTTGCAGTTGCAATTGCCATTAACCAGTAATGCTAAACAGTCATAGGATAAAAGCACAACTAAATTAAAATGGGCTTTTCCCCCAATTACTTTTCCCATTCCAATTCCGGAAACGTTTGCATCCTTCAGGAGCTTGTGTACTATGTGCGTAATGTTTTTCAGCCTCAAAAGAAATCTGTACCTGTCGAAAATCATGCCCTATATTTTCAAATAGATCTTTATTTGAAAATAAAAAAGGAGCAGCTGTGGCGTAGGAGGTTAAGAGCTCATGTATCTAATCTGGAGGAACCTGGTTTGATTCTCCGCTCTGCCACCTGAGCTGTGGAGGCTTATCTGGGGAATTCAGATTAGCTTGTACACTCCCACACACGCCAGCTGGGTGACCTTGGGCTAGTCACAGCTTCTAAGAGCTCTCTCAGCCCCACCTACCTCACAGGGTGTTTGTTGTGAGGGGGGAAGGGCAAGGAGATTGTCAGCCCCTTTGAGTCTCCTACAGGAGAGAAAGGGGGGGGGATATAAATCCAAACTCTTCTTCTTCTTCTTCTTTTTCTTTATGACTGGCTAATGCATCGCAAGCTAATGCAGCGGGTGTTTAAGAATCACGGGGTAGGATAAAATGTTACTCAATGCCTTGTCAATCATGTGGAGAGACTGGTCATCTCTGATGATTACCCGCGAGGAAACTACTGCCTCGATGCACCTTCAAAAGCTCCTTGATGCTCCAATTCTTTTAATCCATGATGATCATTTGGGTTGTTCACCTGGCAAATTTCCCTCAAATTTAGGGAGAGGCCACCTTCATCAGGGCCTTCTCAACCCTTCTAAAGTATCGAAACATCTGCTGGTTCTTGCTCTAAGTAACTTGGTTGCAGAATATTATTTGTGAATATCAAAAGATTTGAGCATCTATGTTTAGAAGCATATCTGTGCCTTTTGCTTGGCAAAATACTACAAGCTGTGGTGGTGGCAGAAAGTTCTGCCAAGTCACAGCCGATGTAGGGCGACCCTGTAGAGTTTTCAAGGCAAGGCAGGAACAGGGGTACTTTGCTATTACCTGCCTGTGTGTTGTACCTTGGACCAGTATGGTGGAGAGAGGTAGCATGGTGTAGTGGTTAAGAGCAGATGGACTTGAATCTGGAGAACTAGGGTGGATTCCCCCAATACTCCACATGAGCAGTGGACTCTTATCTAATGAACTGGATTTGTTTCCCTGCTCTTCCACATGAAGCCTGCTGGGGGACCTTGGGCCAGTCACAGTTCTCTCTGAACTCTTTCAATTCCAAGTACCTCACAAGGTGTCTGTTGTGGGGAGAGAAAGGAAAGGAGTTTGTAAGCTGCCTTGAGTCTCCTTGTAGGAGTCAGGCGAGGTATAAATCCAAACGCTGCTGCCGCCACCGCCGCCGCCTCCTCCTCCTCCTCCCCCTCTTCCTCCTCCTCCTCCTCCTCCTCCTCTTCTTCTTGTTGTTCTTCTTGTTGTTCTTCTTGTTGTTCTTGTTGTTCTTGTTGTTCTTGTTCTTGTTCTTCTTGTTGTTCTTCTTGTTGTTCTTGTTGTTGTTGTTGTTGTTGTTGTTGTTGTTCTTCTTCTTCTTCTTCTTCTTCTTCTTCTTCTTCTTCTTCTTCTTCTTCTTCTTCTTCTTCTTCTTCTTCTTCTTCTTCTTCTTCTTCTTCTTCTTCTTCTTCTTCTTCTTCTTCTTCTTCTTCTTCTTCTTCTTCTTCTTCTTCTTCTTCTTCTTCTTCTTCTTCTTCTTCTTCTTCTTCTTCTTCTTCTTCTTCTTCTTCTTCTTCTTCTTCTTCTTCTTCTTCCACCACCATTGAGCCCTTGAGCAAAATAGGCCCATAATCCAGCTGAGGCAGATATTGTCACCCTTTTGGCAGACACCCCAGAGAAACTGGCAGGAGGAATGCTGTAGTAGCGCGCATCCATATTTATTTGTGCTAGGTTATCTGTGGGCTAATTTCCCCAGTCATTGGCACAACTTGAATGGAAAGTGCTCCACGGGGCTTTGTTTGAATGCCAGTGAATTTTCGGTTTGTTTGCAGCAGTAGCCGTAGCAGAATCGCAACAGTGCATTCATCCTCTGAGGGTGTCTCTTGGTGCTCTCTGTGTAGCTGCCGAATTATGAGCAGCCGCTGCTGATTTCAAGGTTTGAGCTTTGGCTTATTTCCCTGGCACATCACAGTACTGTCTGGCACACTGAGAGAAGGCTGTTTTTTAAACCGATCGTTATTGGATATGTTGTAGAAGAAGAGTTTGGACAGATACCCTGTTTTTGTGAACTGCAAGGAGTCTCAAACTTCTTCTCTTCCTCGCCTCACAACAGACACCTTGTGAGGCAGGTGGGGCTGAGAGAGTTCTGAGAGAACTGTGACTGGCCCAAGGTCACCCAGCAGGCTTCATGTGGAGGAGTGGGGGAACAGACCTGGCTAGCCACAGTCCTCTCAGAACTGTCTCAGCCCCACCTACTTCACAAGGTGTCTGTTGTGGGGAGAGGAAAGGAATTTGTAAGCCCCCTTGAGATTCCTTTCAGTGGAGAAAAGTGGAGTACAAAAACTGACTGTCCTTGCACTCCTTTCCCTCTTCCAACTCCCTCCTCTTCCTTCTCCATCTTCTTTTCTTCCTTTTCCTTCTTCTCCTTCTCCTCCTCCTCTTTTCCTTTCATTTTCTTCCTCTTTTTTCTTCTCCTTCTCCTTCTCCTTTTTCTTCTCCTTCTCTTTTTCATTCTCCTTTTCCTTTTCTTACTCCTCCTATTTTCCCTTTTCCTTCTACTCTTCTTTTCTTTCTCTCCCTTTCCCTTTCCCTTTCCCTTTCCCTTTCCCTTTCCCTTTCCCTTTCCCTTTCCCTTTCCCTTTCCCTTTCCCTTTCCCTTTCCCTTTCCCTTTCCCTTTCCCTTTCCCTTTCCCTTTCCCTTTCCCTTTCCCCTTCCCTTTCCCTTTCCCTCCTCCTCCTCCTCCTCCTCCTCCTCCTCCTCCTCCTCCTCCTCCTCCTCCTCCTCCTCCTCCTCCTCCTCCTTCTTGATGGAATTAAGTGGAAAATTGGTTTGCCTGCTACCCAATTATGTAGTGTATTGGGTGAGGGAGGAATTTTAAAAAATAACGCTCAGTCTTTCTTAAAAATAGCTAGGTTAATCATTCCATAGGTTAACCGTGTGTTACACAAAGACAGCTTTCTTAACACTGCCCGGATCCCACTGCTGAGCGTTTTCATGGCATGTTGAGTACACTTCATAGACTTGTATGCATGGATTTGACTTGCCGGGTTCCTTCGCATGCCCATCACCTGCTCAGCTGAATCTACTTAAGGGGATGAAACCAAGCAGACAGGTGTATGTGCCATGCTGAACTCTGTGGAGGAAGAATGGGATTTAAAATGCACTAAATGAATAAACGATTTAGTCTGAGATGGTTCATTCACACATATAAGTAGCTATTTGACCCAGCTGTCCACCGGTAATAAATATTCATGCGCAACTCAGTCCTCAGCAGCTGTTGAATAGTTTGGAAGAGAGGTGCGAGGATGAAAGGTCAATAAAATACATTTTCTGAGTCTTCGATCCAATTATCTTCATTCGGATGGTTGGGAAAAAAATCCCCTGGCTTTATTCCGATGGTAATTCAGTCCCTCCATAATGCTCCTCAGCCTTTTTCGGAAAAGTTCCAATTAGTGACAACATTGATCCTTTTCTAGTTTGGTTTCTGTAAACCTCCCCCCTCCCCCTCGACAGGAATCTTCTGTTCCCTTTGTGTGCTAGTCACGTGCTATTCCAATTTTGGCATCAGAAAAAATAATTAAGAATTGTTCCTTTAGCTTGTAGCAATGAAGTTTCTGTCAAAGCCATATGCCAAGAGGCCATTAAGTACAGAAGGAACTGAACGACTTCCCTCTCATTCTTAGTGCTTTCAGGATCTGAGAAGGCCAGATTTGAATCTGTTGTCGAAGGCTTTCACGGCCGGAATCACTGGGGTGCTGTGTGGTTTCCGGGCTGTATGGCCGTGTTCTAGCAGCATTCTCTCCTGACGTTTCGCTTGCCTCTGTGACTGGCATCAGATCCTCTGAAGATGCCAGCCACAGACGCAGGCGAAACGTCGGGAGAGAAGGCTGCTAGAACATGGCCATACAGCCCGGAAACCACACAGCACCCCAGACTTGAATCCTCAGGCTGCCTTGAAAACTCACTGGGGTGATCTTGGACTGGTCTCACACTCTCAGCCTAACTTGCTTCAAAAGGTTGTTGTACCGATTAAGTGGTGTAGGGGAGAACTTGCTTTTGGGTTCCCATTGGGCAGAAAAGGAGTATGTGCCTGCAGTAGTTCCAAAACAATCAACTGCAGTGATAATCTCAGATTGTCAGATAAATATCAGACTTGCTATTTGTTCTTCTAGTGAAGTTTGCTTCAGTTTGAGGAGAAGGGTGGACAAGGGCTTTTTCTCATGGGTTTGTTCCATCGGTTCTGGTCCAAACCACTTCAGTTTATAGCTGGACCTTCATCATTCAGTTTATACCTGGACCTTCATCATCATTTTTTGGAAAGGTCCTAAAATACTACTACTACTACTACTACTACTACTACTACTACTACTACTACTACTACTACTACTACTACTACTACTACTACTACTACTACTACTACTGTGAATTTGATGTAATACCCCACTCTCTCTCGCTCAAGCGAGCTTGAAATGGCTCACAACACAATGCAATGATATAAAATGCCATATAAAATAGTAATATAAAATAGATCATCTAATAAACAATATGCAAATGGGGCTAAATCTTAACTCGGGGTGGAACAACTTACCGCCCTCCTCCTGGTTTGATAAAAGAAGAAGGAAAAAAGATAGGGCATACAATGGCGTATTGTTGTGTTGGTAGGTCAAGTGGATTCTCTGAATTTTCAACTTTTGTTGGGGGGAAAAGTAATTCTCTAACCACATCCATTGCAGAGATATGCCTTTCCCCCCTTATCGTCATGAAAGAGAAGGTTAGAGCCTTAATTTCTTGTTTTTTTTATGAAACCCGGGAATTCACAGAACCTGCTTGATCTATCAGTACAATGGTAAATTAATATTTTAGGACTGGCATTTCTTTTTGAAAACGGGGAATGCAGCGATACCACCAATAATGAAGCACAAGGACTTGGAGACAGTTTGGAAACCCCTCCTTGCCACATTTCTACCTCCCCAGTTTTTTAAACTCTCAAGGCTAGAGAAGGCCAATTTCTGCCCGCCTCCCCTTTAACTGATGTTTGACTGTTCTCAACAATCCCTCCATTCTGGGGCATATTGAGTCCTCATTGTTCTTGATGCAGCAGCTAAGGCTGGTGTAGAGAGGAAGGGAAGGAGTTTGCAAGCTGTTTTGAGACTCCCCAAGGGTAGAGCAAAAGTAGGCTACAAATCTACCTCTTCTTTTTTTGAAGGGGGGGGGAATGAATTTGCATCTTTTTGCATTTGCAACCCCTCAATTATTTAAAAAAATCCCATACCTTTTGTAAATCCTGCCCCACCGCTTTTGCTTTGGCTGTTTTCTGTATTATAGCAGGGGACAGTCGCTCTGCTATGACAACCATCGTGATTCTTAGGAAGGCAGCTTTACACCGTCCTTCCCCTCAGATGCTTACTGAATCTGGTTCTCTTGCTCGAAAACCGGGTGCTGTTGCTTTGACAACTAGCAGATGTCTGAAGAGAAGAGATCTTGGCGGTTGAGCAACAACAAAATCGGTAGCTGTCGTCTCAGTGAGACCACGGGGCCTCCGTCTCCCACCCTTGCATTGGCTATCCTTGCTTTTCTCGTTGCTCATGCAGAGAGCGTGACTAATGAGCCATTGGCATAGATGTGGTAGAGCACATAAAACTCACAAAATAGGGATTATTCCTGTTCTTTTCCCTTGTTGATTCCACTGGGGCCGGTTTAGGAGAGCGTCCCGGAGGATCTCAACTTTGGGTATGAGTGACAGCAAGTGCAATTGAGCAGCTAAGATGCAGACATGAGCTTGGGTTGGTGTGGGCCTATCTTGGGAGTCATCTGGCAACCCCAGAAGCTGTGATGGCCTCTTTGTTTTGAGCCAGTTGTTATCAGATTCATACTGTATACCTGAGCGAAGGTTGTCGGGAGCAGCAGTGGTGTAGGAGGTTAAGAGCTTGTGTATCTAATCTGGAGGAACTGGGTTTGATTCCCCGCTCTGCCGCCTGGGCTGTGGAGGCTTAACTGGGGAATTCAGATTAGCCTGTACACTCCCACACACGCCAGCTGGGTGACCTTGGGCTAGTCACAGCTTCTCGGAGCTCTCTCAGCCCCACCCACCTCACAGGGTGTTTGTTGTGAGGGGGGAAGGGCAAGGAGATTGTAAGCCCCTTTGAGTCTCCTACAGGAGAGAAAGGGGGGATATAAATCCAAACTCCTTCTCCTCCTCCTCCTCCTCCTCCTCCTCCTCCTCCTCCTCCTCCTCCTCCTCCTCCTCCTCCTCCTCCTCCTCCTCCTTCTTCTTCTTCTTCTTCTTCTTCTTCTCTGAGCAATTCTGGGAGTATTTGGAAGTGGAGCGTAGAGTCATAAAGATCATAAAATAGAGTTGGCAGAAAGTCCTAGAGCGGCTGTTGTGGGTTTGGGGGCTGTGTGGTGGTAACCTAGTAGTTTTTGCTGCTAATGTTTCGCCTGCATCTGTGGCTGTAATCTTCAGAGTCATGTCACTGTAAGATGTGTTTTTGTGCCGCAAAGGGAAACACATCTGATCATGAATGTGCTGATCATGAATGCAGGGGAAAAGTTAGGAGCAAAAACTACCAGACGGCGGCCACACGGCCCAGAAAACCCACAACAGCCAGTTGATTCCGACCGTGAACGCCTGTGACCACACAATTCCTTGTGTGTTTCCCTGACCGTCATCAACAGATCCATTGCAACATGTGGGCACCAAAGAAGGCTAGAAGAGTTATTTAGCTTTTCGTTGAGTTGCAATTAAGCAATCAATTAAGCAATCACAGACCAGGAAAGGGATTTGGGCGTCCTAGTTGATAGTTCCATGGGAGTGTCAACTCAATGCCTGGCAGCTGTGAAAAAGGCAAACTCTATGCTGGGGATCATTAGGAAAGGAGTTGAGATTAAAACTGCAAGGATTGTCCTGCCCTTATATAAAGCAGTGGTGCGACCGCACTTGGAGTCCTGTGTTCAGTTCTGGTCGCCACATCTCAAAAAGGATATCGAGGAGATAGAAAAAGTGCAGAGAAGGGCAACGAGGATGATTGAGGGACTGGAGCGCCTTCCTTATGAGGAGAGGCTGCAGCGTTTGGGACTCTTTAGTTTGGAGAGGAGACGTCTGAGGGGGGATATGATTGAAGTCTATAAAATTATGCCTGGGGTAGAAAATGTTGACAGAGAGAAATTTTTCTCTCTCTCACAATACGAGAACCAGGGGGCATTCATTGAAAATGCTGGGGGGAAGAATTCAGACTAATAAAAGGAAACACTTCTTCAATAGCGTGTGATTTAAAAGGGCGTTTGGAATATGCTGCCACAGGAGGTGGTGATGGCCACTCACCTGGATAGCTTTAAAAGGGGCTTGGACAGATTTATGGAGGAGAAGTCGATTTATGGCTACCAATTCTTGATCCTCCTTGATCTCAGATTGCAAATGCCTCAGCAGACCAGGTGCTCAGGAGCAGCAGCAGCAGAAGGCCGTTGCTTTCACCTCCTGCCTGTGAGCTCCCAAAGGCACCTGGTGGGCCACTGCGAGTAGCAGAGAGCTGGACTAGATGGACTCTGGTCTGATCCAGCTGGCTTGTTCTTATGTTCTTATGTTCTTATGATCACACAATTCCTTGTGTGTTTCCCTGACCTTCATCAACAGATCCATTGCAACATGTGGGCACCAAAGAAGGCTAGAAGAGTTATTGTTTCGCTTTTCATTGAGTTTCAATTAAGCAATTCTTGTTCTGAAATTACTGTCGTAATGTTTCGAAGCTGGTACTGAGGAGAGATTTCCGGAGGGTGCTCCATGTGAGTTTGTTGCCACAAAAATAGTTCTTTGATGTTTTCAAGGTTGAGAGATTTTTTATCCTGCCATAACCTGTCATCGACTCAAGCCTACTTAAGGTGGCAGGTCCTCCAAAATTTTAAACAACAGTGGCATGGAGCCATAAAATACCGGAAGTACAGAGCAAGGTGTAATTATGTAAAATGCAAATGTAATCAAGATGAAGTGGAGAGACTATTCACAATAGGAATAATTAGTAATCATGTCCCTGGTACTGCTGAACCAGTTGACATTTGTAATAGGTGTGAAATCCAAAGTCCTTGAGCGGAAGAATATCGTTCATTTCCATTCAGGAAACAAATGGCCTGTAAAATGGAAGCCTGATGGAAACAGTTGATCAAAGAGCCAGTGTTATCTCATGGTTAAGAGCAGGTGGATTCTGATCTGGAGAACTGGGTTTGATCCCCCACTCCTCCACCTGAGTGACAGAGGCTTATCTGGTGAACCAGATGTGTTCCTGCACTCCTACATTATTTATTTATTTATTTATTTATTTATTTATTTATTTATTTATTTATTTATTTACCGCCCTCCCCGAAGGCTCCTGCTGGGTGACCTTGGGCTAGTCA